>NC_057802.1:499745827-499970328 GCF_018294505.1 Triticum aestivum
TCCCATCTCAAGGGGGGGCGGCGGTCAAGGGGGGGAACTTGCCCCCCAAGTCAAGTGGGCCCCCCCACCCCTAGGGTTTCCAACCCTAGGCGCAGGGGAGGCCCAAGGGGGGCGCACCAGCCCACCAGAGGCTGGTTCCCTTCCCCACTTCAGCCCATGGGGCCCTCTGGGATAGGTGGCCCCACCCGGTGGACCCCCGGGACCCTTCCGGTGGTCCCGGTACAATACCGGTGACCCCGAAACTTTCCCGGTGGCCGAAACTGGACTTGCTATATATAATTCTTCACCTCCGGACCATTCCGGAACTCCTCGTGACGTTCGGGATCTCATCCGGGACTCCGAACAACTTTCGGATTTCTGCATACTAATATCTCTACAACCCTAGCGTCACCGAACCTTAAGTGTGTAGACCCTACGGGTTCGGGAGACATGCAGACATGACCGAGACGACTCTCCGGTCAATAACCAACAGCGGGATCTGGATACCCATGTCGGCTCCCACATGTTCCATGATGATCTCATCGGATGAACCATGATGTCGAGGATTCAATCAATCCTGTATACAATTCCCTTTGTCAATCGGTACGTTACTTGCCCGAGATTCGATCGTCGGTATCCCAATACCTTGTTCAATCTCGTTACTGGTAAGTCACTTTACTCGTACCGTAATGCATGATCGTGTGACCAAACACTTGGTCACATTGAGCTCATTATGATGATGCATTACCGATTGGGCCCAGAGATACCTCTCCGTCATACGGAGTGACAAATCCCAGTCTCGATTCGTGCCAACCCAACAGACACTTTCGGAGATACCCGTAGTGCACCTTTATAGCCACCTAGTTATGTTGTGACATTTGGCACACCCAAAGCACTCCTATGGTATCCGGGAGTTGCACAATCTCATGGTCTAAGGAAATGATACATGATATTTGGAAAAGCTCTAGCAAATGAACTACACGATCTTGTGCTATGCTTAGGATTGGGTCTTGTCCATCACATCATTCTCCTAATGATGTGATCCCGTTATCAATGACATCCAATGTCCATAGTCAGGAAACCATGACTATCTGTTGATCAACGAGCTAGTCAACTAGAGGCTCACTAGGGACATGTTGTGGTCTATGTATTCACACATGTATTACGATTTTCGGATAACACAATTATAGCATGAACAATAGACAATTATCATGAACAAGGAAATATAATAATAACCATTTTATTATTGCCTCTAGGGCATATTTCCAACAGTCTCCCACTTGCACTAGAGTCAATAATCTAGTTATATTGTGATGAATCGAACACCCATAGAGTTCTGGTGTTGATCATGTTTTGCTCTAGGGAGAGGTTTAGTCAACGGATCTGCCACATTCAGGTCTGTATGTACTTTACAAATATCTATGTCTCCATTTTGAACATTTTCACGAATGGAGTTGAAGCGACGCTTGATATACCTGGTCTTCCTGTGAAACCTGGGCTCCTTGGCAAGGGCAATAGCTCTAGTGTTGTCACAAAAGAGAGTCATCGGGCCCGACGCATTGGGAATAACTCCTAGGTCGGTAATGAACTCCTTCCCCCAGATTGCTTCTTGTGCTGCCTCTGAGGCCGCCATGTATTCCGCTTCACATGTAGATCCCGCCACAACGCTTTGCTTGCAACTGCACCAGCTTACTGCCCCACCATTCAAAATATACACGTATCCGGTTTGTGACTTAGAGTCATCCAGATCTGTGTCGAAGCTAGCATCGACGTAACCCTTTACGGCGAGCTCTTCGTCACCTCCATAAACGAGAAACATATCCTTAGTCCTCTTCAGGTACTTCAGGATATTCTTAACCGCTGTCCAGTGTTCCATGCCGGGATTACTTTGGTACCTTCCTACCAAACTTACGGCAAGGTTTACATCAGGTCTGGTACACAGCATGGCATACATAATAGACCCTATGGCCGAGGCATAGGGGACGACACTCATCTTTTCTCTATCTTCTGCCGTGGTCGGGCATTGAGCCGTGCTCAATTGCACACCTTGCAATACAGGCAAGAACCCCTTCTTGGACTGATCCATATTGAACTTCTTCAATATCTTGTCAAGGTACGTACTTTGTGAAAGACCAATGAGGCGTCTTGATCTATCTCTATAGATCTTGATGCCTAATATATAAGCAGCTTCTCCAAGGTCCTTCATTGAAAAACACTTGTTCAAGTAGGCCTTTATGCTTCCCAAGAATTCTATATCATTTCCCATCAACAGTATGTCATCCACATATAATATGAGAAATGCTATAGAGCTCCCACTCACTTTCTTGTAAACACAGGTTTCTCCATAAGTCTGTGTAAACCCAAACGCTTTGATCATCTCATCAAATCGAATGTTCCAACTCCGAGATGCTTGCACCAGCCCATAGATGGAGCGCTGGAGCTTGCATACCTTGTTAGCATTCTTAGGATCGACAAAACCTTCCGGCTGCATCATATACAATTCTTCCTTAAGAAAGCCGTTAAGGAATGCCGTTTTGACGTCCATTTGCCATATCTCATAATCATAGAATGCGGCAATTGCTAACATGATTCGGACGGACTTCAGCTTCGCTACGGGTGAGAAAGTATCATCGTAGTCAACCCCTTGAACTTGTCGATAACCCTTAGCGACAAGTCGAGCCTTATAGATGGTCACATTACCATCCGCGTCTGTCTTCTTCTTAAAGATCCATTTATTTTCTATGGCTCGCCGATCATCGGGCAAGTCAGTCAAAGTCCATACTTCGTTTTCATGCATGGATCCTATCTCGGATTTCATGGCTTCTAGCCATTTGTCGGAATCTAGGCCCGCTATTGCTTCTTCATAGTTCGAAGGTTCACCGTTGTCTAACAACATGATTTCCAGGACAGGGTTGCCATACCACTCTGGTGTGGAACGTGTCCTCGTGGACCTACGAAGTTCAGTAGTAACTTGATCCGAAGTACCTTGATCATCATCATTAGCTTCCTCTCTAGTCAGTGCAGGCACCACAGGAACATCTTCCTGAGCTGCGCTACTTTCCGGTTCAAGAGGTAGTACTTCATCAAGTTCCACTTTCCTCCCACTTACTTCTTTCGAGAGAAACTCTTTCTCCAGAAAGGACCCGTTCTTGGCAACAAAGATCTTGCCTTCGGATCTGAGGTAGAAGGTATACCCAATGGTTTCCTTAGGGTATCCAATGAAGACGCATTTTTCCGACTTGGGTTCGAGCTTTTCAGGTTGAAGTTTCTTGACATAAGCATCGCATCCCCAAACTTTTAGAAACGACAGCTTAGGTTTCTTCCCAAACCATAATTCATACAGTGTCGTCTCAACGGATTTCGACGGAGCCCTATTTAAAGTGAATGCGGCAGTCTCTAAAGCATAGCCCCAAAATGAGAGCGGTAGATCGGTAAGAGACATCATAGATCGCACCATATCCAATAGAGTGCGATTACGACGTTCGGACACACCATTTCGCTGAGGTGTTCCAGGCGGCGTGAGTTGTGAAACTATTCCACATTTCCTTAAGTGCGTGCCAAATTCGTGACTCAAATATTCCCCTCCACGATCTGATCGTAAGAATTTTATTTTTCTGTCACGTTGATTCTCAACCTCACTCTGAAATTCCTTGAACTTTTCAAAGGTCTCAGACTTGTGTTTCATTAGGTAGACATACCCATATCTACTCAAGTCATTAGTGAGAGTGAGAACATAACGATAGCCACCGTGAGCCTCAACACTCATTGGACCGCACACATCAGTATGTATGATTTCCAATAAGTTGGTTGCTCGCTCCATTGTTCCGGAGAACGAAGTCTTGGTCATCTTACCCATGAGGCATGGTTCGCACGTGTCAAATGATTCGTAATCAAGAGACTCTAAAAGTCCATCAGCATGGAGCTTCTTCATGCGCTTGACACCAATGTGACCAAGACGGCAGTGCCACAAGTATGTGGGACTATCATTATCAACCTTACATCTTTTGGTACTCACACTATGAATATGTGTAACACTACGTTCGAGATTCATTAAGAATAAACCATTAACCAGCGGGGCATGACCATAAAACATATCTCTCATATAAATAGAACAACCATTATTCTCGGATTTAAATGAGTAGCCATCTCGAATTAAACGAGATCCTGATACAATGTTCATGCTCAAAGCTGGCACTTAATAACAATTATTGAGGTTTAAAACTAATCCCATAGGTAAATGTAGAGGTAGCGTGCCGACGGCGATCACATCGACCTTGGAACCATTCCCGACGCGTATCGTCACCTCGTCCTTTGCCAGTGTGCATTATTCCGCAGCTCCTGCTTTGAGTTACAAATATGAGCAACCGCACCGGTATCAAATACCCAGGAGCTACTATGAGTGCTGGTAAGGTACACATCAATAACATGTATATCACATATACCTTTTGTGTTGCCGGCCTTCTTGTCCGCTAAGTACTTGGGGCAGTTACGCTTCCAGTGACCACTTCCCTTGCAATAAAAGCACTCAGTCTCAGGCTTGGGTCCATTCTTTGGCTTCTTCCCGGCAACTGGCTTACCGGGCACGGCAACTCCCTTGCCGTCCTTCTTGAAGTTCTTCTTACCCTTGCTTTTCTTGAACTTAGTGGTTTTATTCACCATCAACACTTGATGTTCCTTTTTGATCTCCACCTCCGCTGATTTTAGCATTGAATATACCTCAGGAATGGTCTTTTCCATCCCCTTCATATTGAAGTTCATCACAAAGCTCTTTTCCATCCCCTTCATATTGAAGTTCATCACAAAGCTCTTGTAGCTCGGTGGAAGCGACTGAAGGATTCTGTCAATGACCGCGTAATCCGGGAGATTAACTCCCAGCTGAGTCAAGCGGTTGTGTAACCCAGACATTTTGAGTATGTGCTCACTGACAGAACTATTTTCCTCCATCTCACAACTGAAGAACTTGTCGGAGACTTCATATCTCTCGACCCGGGCATGAGCTTGGAAAACCATATTCAACTCTTCGAACATCTCATATGCTCTGTGTTGCTCAAAACGCTTTTGGAGCCCCGGTTCTAAGCTGTAAAGCATGCCGCACTGAACGAGGGAGTAATCATCAGCACGCTGCTGCCAAGCGTTCATAACGTCTTGGTTCTCTGGGATGGGTGCGTCACCTAGCGGTGCTTCTAGGACATAATCTTTCTTGGCAGCTATGAGGATGATCCTCAGGTTCCGGACCCAGTCCGTATAGTTGCTGCCATCATCTTTCAGCTTGGTTTTCTCTAGGAACGCGTTGAAGTTGAGGGCAACATTAGCATGGGCCATTTGATCTACAAGACATATTGTAAAGATTTTAGACTAAGTTCATGATAATTAAGTTCATCTAATCAAATTATTCAATGAACTCCCACTCAGACAGACATCCCTCTAGTCATCTAAGTGATACATGATCCGAGTCAACTAGGCCGTGTCCGATCATCACGTGAGACGGACTAGTCAACATCGGTGAACATCTTCATGTTGATCGTATCTTCTATACGACTCATGCTCGACCTTTCGGTCTTCCGTGTTCCGAGGCCATGTCTACACATGCTAGGCTCGTCAAGTCAACCTAAGTGTATTGCGTGTGTAAATCTGGCTTACACCCATTGTATTCGAACGTTAGAATCTATCACACCCGATCATCACGTGGTGCTTCGAAACAACGAACCTTCGCAACGGTGCATAGTTAGGGGGAACACTTTCTTGAAATTATTGCGAGGGATCATCTTATTTAAGATACCGTCGTTCTAAGAAAGTAAGATGTAAAACATGATAAACATCACATGCAACCAAATAGTGACATGATATGGCCAATATCATTTTGCTCCTTTTGATCTCCATCTTCGGGGCGCCATGATCATCTTCGTCACCGGCATGACACCATGATCTCCATCATCGTGTCTTCATGAAGTTGTCACGCCAACAATTACTTCTACTTCTATGGCTAACGTGTTTAGCAATAAAGTAAAGTAATTTACATGGCGTTATTCAATGAAACGCAGGTCATACAAAAAAATAAAGACAACTCCTATGGCTCCTGGGTTGTCATACTCATCGACATGCAAGTCGTGATTCCTATTACAAGAACATGATCAATCTCATACATCACATATATTTCATTCATCACATCCTTTTGGCCATATCACATCACAAGGCATATGCTGCAAAAACAAGTTAGACGTCCTCTAATTGTTGTTGCATGTTTTTACGTGGCTTCTATAGGTTTCTAGCAAGAACGTTTCTTACCTACGTAAAACCACAAAGTGATATGCCAATTTCTATTTACCCTTCATAAGGACCCTTTTCATCGAATCCGATCCGACTAAAGTGGGAGAGACAGACACCCGCTAGCCACCTTATGCAACTAGTGCATGTCAGTCGGTGGAACCTGTCTCACGTAAGCGTACGTGTAAGGTCGGTCCGGGCTGCTTCATCCCACGATGCCGCCGAAACAAGATAAGACTAGTAGTGGCAAGAAAATTGACAACATCTACGCCCACAACAAGTTTGTGTTCTACTCGTGCATAGAAACTACGCATAGACCTAGCTGATGATGCCACTGTTGGAGATCGTTGTAGAAATTAAAAAATTTCTACGCATCACCAAGAACAATCTATGGAGTCTTCTAGCAACGAGAGGGAAAAGAGTGCATCTACATACCCTTGTAGATTGTGAGCGGAAGCGTTCAAGTGAACGGGGTTGATGGAGTCGTACTCGTCGTGATCCAAATCACTGATGACCGAGCGCCGAACGGACGGCACCTCCGCGTTCAACACACGTACGGTTGGGGAAGACGTCTCCTCCTTCTTTATACAGCAAGGGGGAGGGAGAGGTTGATGGAGATCCAGCAGCACGACGGCGTGGTGGTGGAAGCAGCGGGGATCTCGGCAGGGCTTCGCCAAGCTCAGCGAGAAGGAGAAGTGTCACGGGAGGGAGAGGGAGGCGCCAGGGGCTTGGGTGCGGCTGCCCTCCCTCCCCCCTCTTTATATAGGTGTCCGGGGGGGGGGGGGCGCCGGCCCCCAGAGATCCCATCTCAAGGGGGGGCGGCGGCCAAGGGGGGGAACTTGCCCCCCAAGTCAAGTGGGGCCCCCCACCCCTAGGGTTTCCAACCCTAGGCGCAGGGGAGGCCCAAGGGGGGCGCACCAGCCCACCAGAGGCTGGTTCCCTTCCCCACTTCAGCCCATGGGGCCCTCTGGGATAGGTGGCCCCACCCGGTGGACCCCCGGGACCCTTCCGGTGGTCCCGGTACAATACCGGTGACCCCCGAAACTTTCCCAGTGGCCGAAACTGGACTTCCTATATATAATTCTTCACTTCCGGACCATTCCGGAACTCCTCATGACATCCGGGATCTCATCCGGGACTCCGAACAACTTTCGGATTTCCGCATACTAATATCTCTACAACCCTAGCGTCACCGAACCTTAAGTGTGTAGACCCTACGGGTTCGGGAGACATGCAGACGTAACCGAGACGACTCTCCAGTCAATAACCAACAGCGGGATCTGGATACCCATGTTGGCTCCCACATGTTCCAGGATGATCTCATCGGATGAACCACGATGTCAAGGATTCAATCAATCCCGTATACAATTCCCTTTGTCAATCGGTACGTTACTTGCCCGAGATTCGATCGTCGGTATCCCAATACCTTGTTCAATCTCGTTACTGGTAAGTCACTTTACTCGTACCGTAATGCATGATCCCGTGACCAAACACTTGGTCACATTGAGCTCATTATGATGATGCATTACCGAGTGGGCCCAGAGATACCTCTCCGTCATACGGAGTGACAAATCCCAGTCTCGATTCGTGCCAACCCAACAGACACTTTTGGAGATACCCGTAGTGCACCTTTATAGCCACCCAGTTATGTTGTGACGTTTGGCACACCCAAAGCACTCCTATGGTATCCGGGAGTTGCACAATCTCATGGTCTAAGGAAATGATACTTGACATTTGGAAAAGCTCTAGCAAACGAACTACACGATCTTGTGCTATGCTTAGGATTGGGTCTTGTCCATCACATCATTCTCCTAATGATGTGATCCCGTTATCAATGACATCCAATGTCCATAGTCAGGAAACCATGACTATCAGTTGATCAACGAGCTAGTCAACCAGAGGCTCACTAGGGACATGTTGTGGTCTATGTATTCACACATGTATTACGATTTTCGGATAACACAATTATAGCATGAACAATAGACAATTATCATGAACAAGGAAATATAATAATAACCATTTTATTATTGCCTCTAGGGCATATTTCCAACACTATCATCCGGAAGTT
This sequence comes from Triticum aestivum, assembly GCF_018294505.1. NCBI lineage: Eukaryota > Viridiplantae > Streptophyta > Magnoliopsida > Poales > Poaceae > Triticum > Triticum aestivum. The sequence continues at coordinate 499,754,139 of NC_057802.1, forward strand.
TAACCCCCAGTTGAATCAAGTGATTGTTATACCCAGACATTTTGAGTATATGTTCACTGACAGAACTATTCTCCTCCATCTTGCAGCTGTAGAACTTATTGGAGACTTCATATCTCTCAATCCGGGCATTTGCTTGAAATAATATTAACTTCAACTTCTGGAACATCTCATATGCTCCATGACGTTCAAAACGCCGTTGAAGTCCCGGTTCTAAGCCGTAAAGCATGGCACACTGAACTATCAAGTAGTCATTAGCTTTGCTCTGCCAGACGTTCATAACATCTGGTGTTGCTCCTGCAGCAGGTCTGGCACCTAGCGGTGCTTCCAGGACGTAATTCTTCTGTGCAGCAATTAGGATAATCCTCAAGTTACAGACCCAGTCCGTGTAATTGCTACCATCATCTTTCAACTTTGCTTTCTCAAGGAACACATTAAAATTCAACGAAACAACAGCACGGGCTATCTATCTACAACAACATAGACAAGCAAGATACAATCAGGTACTAAGTTCATGATAAATTTAAGTTCAATTAATCATATTACTTAAGAACTCCCACTTAGATAGACATCCCTCTAATCATCTAAGTGATCACGTGATCCAAATCAACTAAACCATGTCCGATCATCACGTGAGATGGAGTAGTTTCAATGGTGAACATCACTATGTTGATCATATCTACTATATGATTCAACCTCGACCTTTCGGTCTCAGTGTAACGAGGCTATATCTGCACATGCTAGGCTCGTCAAGTTTAACCTGAGTATTCTACGTGTGCAACTATTTTGCACCCGTTGTATTTGAACGTAGAGCCTATCACACCCGATCATTACGTGGTGTCTCAGCACGAAGAACATTCGCAACGGTGCATACTCAGGGAGAACACTTATATCTTGAAATTTAGTGAGAGATCATCTTATAATGCTACTGTCAATCAAAGCAAAATAAGATGCATAAAAGATAAACATCACATGCAATCAAAATAAGTGATATGATATGGCCATCATCATCTTGTGCTTGTGATTTCCATCTCCGAAGCACCGTCATGATCACCATTGTCACCGGTGCGACACCTTGATCTCCATCGTAGCATCGTTGTCATCTCGCCAATTATTGCTTCCACGACTATCGCTACCGCTTAGTGATAAAGTAAAGCAATTACAGGGCGATTGCATTGCATACAATAAAGCGACAACCATATGGCTCCTGCCAGTTGCCGATAACTCGGTTACAAAAAATGATCATCCCATACAATATTGACCATATCACATCACAACATGCCCTGCAAAAACAAGTTAGACGTCCTCTACTTTGTTGTTGCAAGTTTTACGTGGCTGCTATGGGCTGAGCAAGAACCATTCTTACCTACGCATCAAAACCACAACGATAGTTCGTCAAGTTAGTGCTGTTTTAACCTTCTCAAGGACCAGACGTAGCCACACTCGGTTCAACTAAAGTTGGAGAAACTGACACCCGCCAGCCACCTATGTGCAAAGCACGTTGGTAGAACCAGTCTCCGTAAGCGTACGTGTAATGTCGGTCCGGGCCGCTTCATCCAACAATACCGTCAAACCAAAGTATGACATGCTGGTAAGCAGTATGACTTGTATCGCCCACTACTCACTTGTGTTCTACTCGTGCATATAACATCTACGCATAAAACCTGGCTCGGATGCCACTGTTGGGGAACGTAGTAATTTCAAAAAAATTCCTACGCACACACAGGATCATGGTGATGCATAGCAATGAGAGGGGAGAGTGTTGTCCACGTACCCTCGTAGACCGAAAGCGGAACCGTTAGCACAACGCGGTTGATGTAGTCGTACGTCTTCATGATCCGACCGATCCAAGTACCGAACGTACGGCACCTCCGAGTTCAGCACATGTTCAGCTCGATGACGTCCCGCGAACTTCGATCCAGTAGAGCTTCACTGGAGTGTTCCGTCAGCACGACGGCGTGGCGATGGTGATGATGTTGCTACTAACGCAGGGCTTCGCCTAAGCGCCGCTACGATATGACCGAGGTGGAATATGGTGGAGGGGGGCACCGCACACGGCTGGAATAGATCAACAGATCAACTTGTGTGTCTAGAGGTGCCCCCTGCCCCCGTATATAAAGGATCAGGGGGAGGAGGCCGGCGGCCAGGAGGAGGGCGCGCCAGGGAGGAGTCCTACTCCCACCGGGAGTAGGACTCCCTCTTTTCCTAGTTGGAGTAGGAGGGGGAAAGGAAGGGAAGGAGAGAGGGGGAAGGAAAGGGGGCGCCGCCCCCACCTCCTTGTCCAATTCGTACTAGAGGGGAGGGGGGCGCGGCCAGCCCTAGCCGCCCTCCTCTTCTCCACTAAGGCCCATCTTGGCCCATTAAACTCCCGGGGGGTTCCGGTAACCCCCCGGTACTCTGGTATATGTCCGAAACTCCCCGAAACCATTCCGGTGTCCGAACATAGTCGTCCAATATATCGATCTTTACGCCTCGACCATTTCGAGACTCCTCGTCATGTCCGTGATCATATCCGGGACTCCGAAGTACCTTCGGTACATCAAAACACAAAACTCATAATACCGATCGTCATCTAACTTTAAGCGTGCGGACCCTACGGGTTCGAGAACTATGTAGACATGACCGAGACACGTCTCCGGCCAATAACCAATAGTGGAACCTGGATGCTCATATTGGCTCCTACATATTCTACGAAGATCTTTATCGGTCAAACCGCATAACAACATACGTTGTTCCCTTTGTCATCGGTATGTTACTTGCCCGAGATTCGATCGTCGGTATCTCAATACCTAGTTAAATCTCGTTACCGGCAAGTCTCTTTACTTGTTCCGTAATACACCATCTCGTAACTAACTCATTAGTTACAATGCTTGCAAGGCTTATAGTGATGTGCATTACCGAGTGGGCCCAGAGATACCTCTCCGACAATCGGAGTGACAAATCCTAATCTTGAAATATGCCAACCCAACAAGTACCTTTGGAGACACCTGTAGAGCACCTTTATAATCACCCAGTTACGTTGTGACGTTTGGTAGCACACAAAGTGTTCCTCCGGTAAACGGGAGTTGCATAATCTCATAGTCATAGGAACATGTATAAGTCATGAAGAAAGCAATAGCAACATACTAAATAATCAAGTGCTAAGCTAACGGAATGGGTCAAGTCAATCACATCATTCTCCTAATGATGTGATCCCGTTTATCAAATGACAACTCATGTCTATGGTTAGGAAACATAACCATCTTTGATCAACGAGCTAGTCAAGTAGAGGCATACTAGTGACACTCTGTTTGTCTATGTATTCACACATGTATCATGTTTCTGGTTAATACAATTCTAGCATGAATTATAAACATTTATCATGATATGAGGAAATAAATAATAACTTTATTATTGCCTCTAGGGCATATTTGCTTCACCCTCGGCACTCTATAGTAGCTCTGCAGAGTCGTACAACTAAGGGGGGGTGAGGTGATGTGTTGGGCTCTAGACGTCGATCACGTTGATTGAGTCATCGGTCATCAAGCCGGGGCAACTGGGACAAGGTGAGGGGTCACTGATGGATCACTAACCAACCTATACTAAGCAGTTTAGGATAAGCAGGTAAGGTACAACAGCAGGTTACAAAAGCAGGCTATGCATCAGAATAGGAGCAAGCAATTACAGTAGCAAACTCTAATGCAAGCATGAGCGAGAATGGAATGGGCGATATCAGAATGATCAAGGGGGGTTTGCTTGCCTGGAAGCTCTGCTGAAAGGAAGAATGGTCGTCGGTGACGTAGTCGATCACGGGGGCAACATCGGTCTCGGGGTCTACCGGAGAGAATAAGGGGAAGAAACAGTAAATATAAAGCACACATGTGTATCACTAAGCATGACATGACGACAGGCAGAGCTAGGGGTGTTCTAACGCAGTACTACGTGATACCGACGAAGGGGGAAACATCCGGGAATGTTTTTTCCCAAAGTTTGGCATTTTCAGACACACGAAATGGAGGGGACGGTCCCATGTTCAACATGCTAGAGGCATGTGACAAATGAACGGATAGCATATTCAGATTCATTAGATTTTTCTAAGCAACTTTCATGTATAAAAAAATTCATCCGAGTTATGGTTTATTTTATATTAATTTCCTAAAATTTAAATGATTTCCAATTTTTTTGAATTTAATTTAATTCAAAATTATATTAAATATTAAATTTTATGGGTACACAGAAGTTTATCCAGAAATGTGCAACAGAGTCTGATAGGGTGGGCCCAGTTGACTGGGTCAACTACCCAGTCAGCAGAGGCTGACTGGTGGGGCCAGGGACTGAGTCAACAACCGAGTCAGTAGTCAAAGTTTGACTGTTGACTGGTTAAACTGACCAGTGGGTCCATACTGTCAGTGAGACAGTTTATTAACATCTTTTATTTATTTTAAATAGTCTAATTAGTTAGTGGGCCCGATATGTGAGTGACCTATTTAACTAGTAACAGTTTATTTTAAACTAATCTAAAAGCTACAATGGCTGGGCTCGCATGTTAGTGGCTGTAGGGAGGGGGTGGTTAGTGGTTAATAGCCGGCCTGACGCGGGGCCCCACCCTGGCAGCATCCCAGAGGTGGCGCACCGGCGGCGACCAAGGCGATGGCAGAGGGATTCGGCAGCCGTCGAAAGTGGGCTATGGGCGCCCATTAGAAGCGCGGGAGGGCGCGTTCGAACGCCCATTCGATGCCACGCCCGATGACGGCGGTGGCTCATCTAGTGGTCGCTGGAAACAACACCGACGACGAGCGGAGGCAGAGGCGTTCTTGGGAGCTTGACGGGATCGATGCTAGAGGTGGCGAGGGCATGAACTAGAGGGTGCCGCGGGTCCCTACGGTGTCGAGAAGCACGGCCAAGGACTCGGTCGAGATACCGACCGAAACGACGACGACGAGCGACGCAGCGAAGACGGCCTACGGCCATGGCGGCTAGCGGGGCTAGTGGGATGGAAGGGAGCAGGGGAGAGGGGGAGGACGTGCGGTGCTCATCGGGAAGGCTCACGATGGCCCGGTGGGGGTTTAGTAGCCGCAGTGGGCGCCGACATTGAAGAAGACGACAGCGGGGCCCCGAGGAGGAAGAAGGGTCGGGGGCGGCTGGTAGTGCTCTCCAGCTCCAACTCATCGATGCAACGAACGTAGAGGAGGAAGGCGGAGCCCATGGATGTGTCGGAGAGGGACGGGGACGATGGTGGCCGCGGTCAACACGGTGGCGCGGCCACAAACATGCTCGGGCGGAGGGGATCTACAGGAGGGGGAGAGAGGAGGAGTGGGGAGCAAGGGGGCAGGTGAGTGTGGGGGGGGGGAGGCCGATCCTCTAACTTAAAGAAGCAAAGTCGCGGTTCTACAGTGTAATCATAGTGTAAAATGAAGAAGGAATGTTAGAGACGTTTAGCAGATTATTTACTATTGATATTTACTGTAGATATAAATAATCTATAATTAATTTTATTTCACCATCAAATTATTTGTATGTAATGATTATGAATGTAAACATTAAATCTGTAATTTGCATATTAATTTAAATCATTTTAGCCTTAATCATATGGATTGCAAGAAGGAAAGTTAGAGAATTGAAGCTTCTCTAACTTTCCTTCTTAATGTTAGAGGATCTGGTTCCAGGGGGGGAGTGGGTGAGGCGGAGGGGAGGTGAGGAGGTGAGGGGGGGGGGGCCTGCCTTATCCCCTCGCTCGACGCCGACGAGGTGGTCTGGTGGCGACGTGCGCGCACGGTCGCTCGTACAGTGGGGAGGGGGAAGACGACACGGGGGTAAGGTGGGCCGCTGGGCCGAGCTAGCTGGGCCGGTTCAGCTGGCTAGGCCTAGGGGGCAGGGGGTGGCCTTTCCTTTTTTACTTTCATTTTTGTTTTCTTTTATCTTTTAACTTTTCTGTTTTCTTTTTAGTTTTATTTTATTTTTAATTTATAAAATGCAACACTAGCCCCTAAAATAGTATTATTAAGTATGCCACTGCCACAAATAATTTGGCACCTAAATAAAATAGTTTAATATTTTAATATTTATAAAAGGCATTTAATTAATGTTTTAGCTACTGTTTTAATTATTTAAGGGCATTTAGACACTTCCAAAAATGTTGGTTTCTTCACCAATATTATCAATGGATTATTTGCCACACTTTGAACATTTTAGTTTGCATGTTTGAGAAATTTGAATTTTGGACTTTAATTTGAATTATGCCTTGGATCAAATGAGGATTAGCAACAGTAATGTGATGGCATGGCACCATTAACATGCGATTACTGTAGCTTAATTATCCGGGCATTACAAATCTCCTCCACTACAAGAAATCTCGTCCCGAGATTTTAGGAGGTAGACGGAAACAAAATGGGGTATTCATCAAGAAGACGATCCTCGCATTCCCAACTGGCTTCATCTTCAAAAGGATTTGACCACTGAGCTTTAAGAAATTTAATAGCCCTTTGACGAGTGCGACGTTCAGCTCAATCAAGAAGGTGGACCGGATGCTCTCTGTAGGTGAGATCATCTTACAGGGGTTGAGCTTTAGAAGCCGTGTGGTTGTTGCAATAAGACTTGCGATGCAGGGCATCGGCCGTGACATTAGCCTTGCCAGGCGTATAAGAAATACCCTAGTCATAGTCTATAATTGTTTCCATACATCGTTGCGGACGGGGATCCAGATCTAGCTGAGTAACAGATACTTCAGAGTTTGATGATCGGTGCATATCTCGCAATGATTACCAAGAAGGAAATGTTGCCACAACTTCAGTGCAAATTTAACTGCAGCAAGTTCAAGGTCATGGACTAGGTCGTTCTTCTAGAAAGACATCTTGGAACTCTCAAACGACTGGAGTGTTTTCAGTTCTCACTAGAGGAGAAGCGTTTTAAACATGCAAGGAATAAATCCATGCTTCGGCATTGCGAACAAGATGAGCATGGTAGTTTACTATCTCACTCGAAGGATGTAGTAGATGGATGTTTTATGTGGCGCAAATGATAGAAGCGGTATGTGTTTTCAACCATTCCATACCCAGAATGAGGTCAATATTGGATGACTTCAAAGCAATGGGGGGAACATGGAATTCCAACCCTTCAATTTCAACGCGGACATTGTGACTAACCATGGTGGTTCAACATTGGCCCGCGGAATGCATCTTGGAATTCCGGCCAAGTGATGGCGGTTTCAACAGGCAAGGAACGACTATGGCTGTCCCACCATTGACCAGCGGGACCTTTCAGGTAGTAAGCCGCGAAGGTGACATAGTTAGCAGGGGTTTGATACGTCTCTGTCGTATCTATAATTTTTGATTGTTTCATGCCAATATTATACAACTTTCACATATTTTTGGCAACATTTTATACGATTTATTGGACTAACATATTGATCCAGTGCCCAGTGCCAGTTCCTGTTTGTTGCATGTTTTTTGTTTCACAGAATATCCATATCAAACGAAGTCCAATCGCGATAAAAATTTACGGAGAATTATTTTGGAATATATGTGCTTTTTGGGAGGTGGAATCAACGCAAACGGAGGCCCACGGCCTCCACAACCCATCAAGGTGCGCCGGGCACCCCCTGGCGCGCCCAGGTGTCTTGTGCCCTCCCCGTAAGTTGGTTGGGGCCCTTCTTCGGGTGCAAGAAAGATAATTCATGGAAAAAAATCATGTAAGAATTTCAGCGCAATCGGAGGTACGGATCTCCGGGAATTTAAGAAACGGTGAAGGGCCAGAAAACAGGAACACGAAACAGAAGAGAACAAATAGGGAGATCCAATCTCGGAGGGGCTCCTGCCCCTCCGCCGCCATGGAGGCCATGGACTAGAGGGGGAACTCTCCTCCCATCTAGGGGGGAGGCCAAGGAAGAAGAAGAAGAAGGAGGGGGGCTCTCTACCCTTCTCTCCTGATGGTGCCAGAATGCCGCCGGGGCAATCATCGTGTGATGGCGATCTAGTCCAACAACTCCGTCATCTTCACCAACAACTCCAACACCTTCCCCCATCTATCTACATCGGTCCACTCTCCCGCAACCCGCTGTAACCTCTACTTGAACATGGTGCTTTATGCTTCATACTATTATCCAATGATATGTTGCCATCCTATGGTGTCTGAGTAGATTTTGTTGTCCTATGGTAATTGGTGAATTGCTATGGTTGCTTTAATTTGCTTGTGGTTATGTTGCTGTCCTTTGGTGCTCATCATATGAGCGCGCGTGTGGATCAGACCATAGGGTTAGTTGTATGTTGATAGGACTATGCATTGGAGGGCAAGGGTGACAACAGCTTCAGACTACCATACAAATTGATGCATATGGGATTGAAGGGGGACGAATATATATCTTAATGCTATGGTTGGGTTTTACCTTAATGAACTTTAGTAGTTGCGGATGCTTGCTAATAGTTCCAATCATAAGTGCATAGAATTCCAAGTAAGGGACGACATGCTAGCAGTGGCCTCTCCCACATAAAAACTTGCTATCGGTCTAGTAACGCAGTCAATTGCTAAGGGACAATTCCGCAAATCCTACCACCACCAATCCACACTCGTTTTACTAAGTTATTTGTTTCTTTATTTAAACATCACCTAATTTTTATTTTCATGTTCTTTATTATCTTGCAAACCTATCCTACCACACCTACAAAGTACTTCTAGTTTTATTCTTGTTCTAGGTAAAGCAAACGTTAAGCGTGCGTAGAGTTGTATCGGTGGTCGATAGAACTTGAGGGAATATTTGTTCTAGCTTTAGCTCCTCGTTGGGTTCGACACTCTTATTTATCGAAAAAGGCTACAAATGATCCCCTATACTTGTGGGTTATCAAGACCTTTTTCTGGCGCCGTTGCCGGGGAGCAATAGGGTGGGGTGAATATTCTCGTGTGTGCTTGTTTGCTTTATCACTAAGTAGTTTTAATTTTCTGTTTTAAGTTGTTCTCTATCTTTAATTATGGATATGGAACACGAAACACCAAAAAAATTAGTTGTACTTTCTACTCATGGAGATGGGGAACCTCCTAAAACCCTCGATGCTCACTATGTGAAAAAAATACTATACACTACTTTGATAATCCTGAGAAAACCCCATTCAACATGATAATGGGAGACACGTAGGATCAATGTGAATACTTTAGGGATTATCGCTTGACACAAAATGGGAAACTCTTATGGGATCAAATTGAAATGTTGCAATAGTATGCTTGGAATCTATGCTCGAGATATGATTATACTTGTTGCTCTAGGATGAAGGCTCCACACCTTACCTCTTCATGCAAATTTAGCGACAATGAAACCTTGTCTTCTTATGCTAATCACTACTGGAATTAGCTTATTTGCCATCTGCCAATTCTCTGTCGTTTGCTGGCTGACGGCAAAGAAGGTCTTTGCCGTCCGCTTACATAAAACGGACGACAAAGAACTGGCTGATGGCAAAGAAGGTATTTGCCATCAGCCAGTTCTTTGCCGTTCGCTAGCGGACGGCAAAGAATCTTTGCTGTCAGCTGGCGGACGGCAAAGAGAGAGATGGGCCCCACTAACGAGATGCTTAGAAAAAACCTAACGGCCCCCTCTTTGCCGTCTGCTACAAGTGGACGACAAAGGGGGGCGGACGGCAAAGAGATAACGTTATTTTTGGCAGACGGCAAAGTGAGCTCTTTGCCGTCTGTGTTTTTTTGGTAGACGACAAAGAGGAAACACAACACACAGATCGATCACGCAGATCGATGACTTGGCAAGATCTCAGACGCACATCTCCACCCTCCGTCGGACACACACCCCAGCCACCCATGACGCACGCGCCCCCAGGGCAGCACCCACGCGCTCAGCCCCATGCCCTGTCTTCTCTCTCCCTTATCCCCACCCCCACCGCACGTCTCTCTCTCTCATTTCTCTCCCTCTCGATCCAAATCGAGGAGGCCGGCCGGCCAGCGCCCGCCACCACCTCGACCCCCGGCCCCGGCCAACACCTCGCCGGCCCCTGCCTCATCCCCCGTCGCCCCTGCCGGCCTCCGCGCCTCGTCCCCCATCGCGCGCCGTCCGCCTCTGCCACGCCACCGGAGCCCGCCTCCGCGCGCCGCCCGGCTTCGCCCGCCCCCGCTCGCCGCCGGCCTCCTCCGCAAGCCGCCCGGCCTCGCCCGCCTCCGCCTACGCTGCTCTCTGCCTCCCTCTCTCAGCGCGCCTCCGAGCACCAGTGCCTCCGAGCACCAGCAGCCACCCGCCTACGAGCACCAGCAGCCGAGCCGCGGGCCTTCACCTTCGCTGCTCTCCTTTGCAGCCCGCCTCCGCATGCCGCGGGCCTCCACCTCCGCTGCTCTTCTCTGCCGGCGATGGGGCTTGACGCTGACGGAGTTGGTGCGGTCCAATGGATCTAGCGCTCGGACGAGGGTGGCGAGCTCAGGTGCGGCGACGGACGGCTTGAGCTCCTCGGGTGTCCATGGTGGTGTCGGTGTGCTCCTGTCCATGGAGAAAGGAAGGAGAAGGCAGAGGGGCGCGATTGCTGGTTGTTGCTGCTCCAGCAAGCATGGCACAGGGGATGGTTGCAGGGAGGCGCGTTCGTCTAGATCAAACACCTGTACTGTAACGCAGTGTAATCCGTTCGTGTGTAATCTGTTCGTCTTGTTAAACAGAGTAGTTCTATTTTGGATCAGCAAGCTATATGATGGATAGTTTTGTCCTGTGAAATCCGTTCGTTCGTTGTTGATTCTTGAAACAGCAGTATTGATGGATACTGTGGTGTTCGTCCTCAGTTTGTTCCTCATCGCCTCTGCACTTGGACTATTTGTTCATTTTTTAAAATAAAAAATTCTTTGCCATCTGTAATGTTTCTGGCTGACGACAAAGAAAGAGTCTGTGGTAGACGGCAAAGGATGGCGTGGTTTGCCGTCTGTGGCAGACGGCAAAGAGGTGGCAGCCGGCAGACGACAAAGCCTCCCGTTAGACACCTAACGTGGCTAACGTCTATCCTTTGCTGTCAACTTTCTTTGCCGTCTGCTTGCCTAGGAAAGCTGACGGCAAATGTCTTTGCCGTCCGCTGTTTGAAAACAGACGGCAAAGAAGCTCTTTACCATAACTGTCTTTGCCGGAGCCTTTTGCCGTCCGCGGCAGACGGCAAAGTAGCTGATTCCTGTAGTGAATGGTATATATGATTACTATGATGCAGAACGAATAGAAGAATTTGTTGCTTTTAAAGGTGCTTATGAAATTGAATCTTTGTTTGAAAAGTATGAAGATTTTGATGATTCAGTTTATAGACCTAAGAATTTTGCCATCCTTAAATATTGCTATGAGAATTATAAATAAAATTACGATGTTGATGAATTTATTGAGAAAGTCTCCGCTGCCCAAGAAGAGACTAATATTTTGCAAGAGTCTATGGAAGAAGGAATTGATGAAACTGTGAGCTCTTTGGATGAAAAGGATGAGGAAGAGAGTGAAGAACAAAAGAAGGAAGAGCGGATTAGCTCCCCGTGCCCACCTTCTAATGAGAGTAACTCTTCAACTCATATATTGTTTAATGTACCTTCGTTCTTACCAAAGGACGAATGTTATGATAATTGCTATGATCCCATTGATTCGTTTGAAATATCCCCTTTTGATGAAATTGATGATTGCTATGTTTGTGGCCAAGATGCCAATATGAATTATGCTTATGGAGATGAACTTGCTATAGTTCCTTATGTTAAGAATGAAATTTTTTCTATTGCACCCACACATGATAGTCCTATTATCTTTTTGAATCCTCCAAACTACACTATATCGAAGAAGTTTGCACTTATTAAGGATTACTTTGATGGGTTGCCTTTTACCGTTGCACATGATGATTTTGATGAACATAATATACATGTGATTGCTGCTCCTACTTGCAATTATTATGAGAGAGGAACTATATCTCCACCTCTCTATGTTTCCAACACAACAAAATTGCAAGAAACTACTTATGCTATGCATTGGCCTTTACTTGATGTGCATGAATTGTTCTTTTATGACATGCCGATGCATAGGAAGAGATTTAGACTTTGTCATTGCATGATATATGTTGCTTTGTTCTCACTACAAAATTAGAAATCATTGCTAATTAAAATTGGCTTTGATATACCTTGGGATCTGGGTGGATTTATTACTCGATCACTTTATGTCTAGCTTAATGGCTTTAAATAAAGCGCGCCAGGGATACAACCCGACAGTTTTACAGAGTTATTTATTTCTCTTGTGTGCTTTTATTAAGTTTAAAAACAAAAAAATATATAGGGGAACTTCAAAACTTTTTCAAAAAGAGAAGCGATTGGAAGGTTATGCATTGGAGAAGTGATACGTCCATTTTTTGCATCATGCTTTTATATTGATATTTAATGCATTATGGGCCGTTATTACACATTATATCACAATACTTATGCCTATTCTCTCTTATTTTATTAGGTTTACATGAAGAGGGAGAATGCCGGCAGCTCAAACTCTGGACTTGAAAAGGAAGCTTTTGGGACAAAGCGCCGCCGTCTCAAGGTGGAAACTGGGCAGAACAAATCTAGGGCTTCGGCGGAGCTGTTCTGCTGGGGAAACATCCCTCCGGGAGGGGAAAATCATCGCCATCGTCATCACCATCGATCCTCTCATCGAGAGGGGGTCAATCTCCATCAACATCTTCACCAGCACCATCTCCTCTCAAACCCTAGTTCATCTCTTGTATTCGATCCTGGTCCCAAAACCTCAGATTGGTACCCGTGGGTTGCCAGTAGTGTTGATTACTCCTTGTAGCTGATGCTAGTTGGTTTACCGGTGGAAGATTATATTTTCAGATCCTTAATGATAATTAATACTCGTCTGATCTTGATTGTGAATATGCTTTGTGAGTAGTTACATTTGTTCCCGAGGACATGGGAGAAGTCTTGTTATAAGTAATCATGTGAATTTGGTATTCGTTCGATATTTTGATGAGATGTATGTTGTCTTTCCTCTAGTGGTGTTATGTGAACGTCGACTACATGCCACTTCACCATTATTTGGGCCTAGGGGAAGGCATTGGGAAGTAATAAGTAGATGATGGGTTGCTAGAGTGACAGAAGCTTAAACCCTAGTTTATGTGTTATTTCGTAAGGGGCTGATTTGGATCCATATGTTTCATGCTATGGTTAGGTTTACCTTAATTCTTCTTTCGTAGTTGCGGATGCTTGCGAGAGGGGTTAATCATAAGTGGGAGGCTTGTCCAAGGAAGGGCAGCATCCAAGCACCGGTCCACCCACATATCAAATTATCAAAATAACAAACGCGAATCATATGAGCATGATGAAAACTAACTTGACAACAATTCCCATGTGTCCTTGGGAGTGCTTTGCTTTATATAAGAGTTCGTCCAGGCTTGTCCTTTGCTACAAAAAGGATTGGGCCACCTTGTTGCACCTTAGTTACTTTATTTACTTGTTACCCATTATGATTTATTTTATCACAAAACTATCTGTTATCGATAATTTCAGTGCTTGCAGAGAATACCTTGCCGAAAACCGCTTATCATTTCCTTCTGCTCCTCGTTGGGTTCAACACTCTTACTTATCGAAAGGACTACGACAGATCCCCTATACTTGTGGGTCATCAAGACTCTTTTCTGGCGCCGTTGCCGGGGAGTGAAGCGCCTTTGGTAAGTGGAATTTGGTAAGGAAACATTTATATAGTGTGCTGAAATTTACTGTCACTTGTTACTATGGAAAATAATCCTTTGAGGGGCTTGTTTGGGGTATCTTCACCTCGACCGGAAGAACAAAGAGTTTCTCCTCAACCTACTGCACCTACTGAAAATATTTATTATGAAATTCCTTCGGGTATGATAGAGAAACTGCTAGCTAATCCTTATGCAGGAGATGGAACATTACATCCTGATATGCACCTAATCTATGTGGATGAAGTTTGTGGATTATTTAAGCTTGCAGGTATGCCCGAGGATGTTGTCAATAAGAAGGTCTTCCCTTTATCTTTGAAGGGAAAGGCATTGACATGGTATAGGCTATTGGATGATATTGGATCATGGAACTACAACCGATTGAAATTAGAATTTCATCAGAAGTTTTATCCTATGCATCGGGTTCATCGTGATCGGAATTATATATATATATATATAAATAATTTTTGGCCTCGTGAAGGAGAAAGTATCGCTCAAGCTTGGGGGAGGCTTAAGTCAATGTTATATTCATGCCCCAATCATGAGCTCTCAAGGGAAATTATTATTCAAAAATTTTATGCTCGGCTTTCTCATAATGATCGATCCATGCTCGATACTTCTTGTACTGGCTCCTATATGAAGAAGGATATTGAATTCAAATGGGATTTATTGGAAAGAATTAGAGGCAACTCTGAAGATTGGGAACTCGATGAAGGTAAGGAGTCAGGTATAAACCTTAAGTTTGATTGTGTTAAATCTTTTACGGATACCGATGCTTTTCGTGATTTTAGCACTAAATATGGACTTGACTCTGAGATAGTAGCTTCTTTTTGTAAATCATTTGCTACTCATGTTGATCTCCCTAAGGAGAAGTGGTTTAAATATCATCCTACCATTGAAGTTAAAGTAGTAGAACTTATTAAAGTTGAAGAAGAAACTATTACTTATAATGTTGATCCTATTGTTCCTACTGCTTATATTGAGAAACCACCTTTCCCTGTTAGAATAAAGGATCATGCTAAAGCTTCAACTGTGGTCAACAAAAGTTATATTAGAACACCCAAACCCTCTGAGCAAATTAAAGTTGAACCTAGTATTGCTATGGTTAAAGATCTCTTGGTTGATAATATTGATGGGCATGTTATTTACTTCTGTGATGAAGCCGCAAGGATTGCTAAACCTGATACTAAACATAAACCTTTTGTTGGCATGCCTGTTGTTTCTGTTAAAATTGGAGATCATTGTTATCATGGCTTATGTGATGTGGGTGCTAGTTTGAGTGCAATTCCTTATACCTTATATAAAGAAATTATGAATGATATTGCAGCTGCCGAGATAGAAGATATTGATGTTACTATTTAGCTTGCTAACAGAGATACTATATCACCAATTGGGATTGTTAGAGATGTTGAAGTCTTGTGTGGGAAAATTAAATACCCTACTGATTTTCTTGTTCTTGCTTCCCCACAAGATAATTATTGTCCAACTATATTTGGTAGACCCTTCTTGAATACCGTTAATGCTAAGATAGACTGCGAGAAAGATATTGTTACTGTTGGTTTGGGGGATATGTGCTACCTCTTGAGCACTGCGTTGGTTTTCCCTTGAAGAGGAAAGGGTGATGCAGCAAAGTAGCGTAAGTATTTCCAAAAGTTTTTGAGAACCAAGGTATCAATCCAGTAGGAGGCTACGCGCGAGTCCCTCACACCTACACAAAACAAATAAATCCTCGCAACCAACGCGATAAGGGGTTGTCAATCCCTTCACGGTCACTTACGAGAGTGAGATCTGATAGATATGATAGGATAATATTTTTGGTATTTTTGTGATAAAGATGCAAAGTAAAAGCAAAGAAAATAACTAAGTATTGGAAGATTAATATGATGAAGATAGACCCGGGAGCCATAGATTTCACTAGTGGCTTCTCTCAAGAGCATAAGTACTTTACGGTGGGTGAACGAATTACTGTTGAGCAATTGACAGAATTGAGCATAGTTATGAGAATATCTAGGTATGATCATGTATATAGGCATCACGTCCGAGACAAGTAGACCGACTCCTGCCTGCATCTACTACTATTACTCCACTCATTGACCGCTATCCAGCATGCATCCAGAGTATTAAGTTCATGAAAACAGAGTAACGCCTTAAGCAAGATGACATGATGTAGAGGGATAAATTCATGCAATATGATAAAAACCCCATCTTGTTATCCTCGATGACAACAATACAATACGTGCCTTGCTGCCCCTACTGTCACTGCGAAAGGGCACCGCAAGATTGAACCCAAAGCTAAGCACTTCTCCCATTGCAAGAAAGATAATCTAGTAGGCCAAACCAAACTGATAATTCGAAGAGACTTGCAAAGATAACCAATCATACATAAAAGAATTCAGAGAAGATTCAAATATTGTTCATAGATAATCTTGATCATAAACCCACAATTCATCGGTCTCAACAAACACACCGCAAAAAGAAGATTACATCGAATAGATCTCCACGAGAGAGGGGGAGAACATTGTATTGAGATCCAAAAAGAGAGAAGAAGCCATCTAGCTACTAACTATGGACCCGAAGGTCTGAAGTAAACTACTCACACTTCATCGGAGGGGCTATGGTGTTGATGTAGAAGCCCTCCGTGATGAATGCCCTCTCCGGCGGAGCTCCGGAACAGGCCCCAAGATGGGATCTCGTGGGTACAGAAGGTTGCGGCGGTGGAATTAGGTTTTTGGCTCCGTATCTGATCGTTTGGGGGTACGTAGGTATATATAGGAGGAAGGAGTACGTCGGTGGAGCAACAGGGGCCCATGAGGGTGGAGGGCGCGCCCTGGGGGGGTAGGCGCGCCCCCTACCTCGTGGCTTCCTCTTTTGTTTCTTGACGTAGGGTCCAAGTCTCCCGGATCATAATCTTCCTAAAAATCACGTTCCCGAAGGTTTCATTCCATTTGGACTCCGTTTGATATTCCTTTTCCGTGAAACTCTGAAATAGGGAAAAACAACAATTCTGGGCAGGGCCTCCGGTTAATAGGTTAGTCCCAAAAATAATATAAAAGTGAATAATAAAGCCCAATAATGTCCAAAACAGTAGATAATATAGCATGGAGCAATCAAAAATTATAGATACGTTGGAGACGTATCAAGCATCCCCAAGCTTAATTCCTGCTCGTCCTCGAGTAGGTAAATGATAAAAACAGAATTTTTGATGCGGAGTGCTACTTGGCATAATTTCAATGTAATTCTTCTTAATTGTGGTATGAATATTCAGATCCGAAAGATTCAAGACAAAAGTTTAATATTGACATAAAAATAATAATACTTCAAGCATACTAACAAAGCAATCATGTCTTCTCAAAATAACATGGCCAAAGAAAGTTATCCCTACAAAATCATATAGTCTGGCTATGCTCTATCTTCACCACACAAAGTATTTAAATCATGCACAACCCCGATGACAAGCCAAGCAATTGTTTCATACTTTTGACATTTTCAAAACTTTTTCAATCTTCACGCAATACATGAGCGTGAGCCATGGACATAGCACTATATGTGGAATAGAATGGTGGTTGTGGAGAAGACAAAAAGGGAGAAGATAGTCTCACATCAACTAGGCGTATCAACGGGCTATGGAGATGCCCATCAATAGATATCAATGTGAGTGAGTAGGGATTGCCATGCAACGGATGCATTAGAGCTATAAGTATATGAAAGCTCAACAAAGGAAACTAAGTGGGTGTGCATCCAACTCGCTTGCTCACGAAGACCTAGGGCATTTTGAGGAAGCCCATCATTGGAATATGCAAGCCAAGTTCTATAATGAAAAATTCCCACTAGTATATGAAAGTGACAAAATGAGAGACTCTCTATCATGAAGATCATGGTGCTACTTTGAAGCACAAGTGTGGTAAAAGGATAGTAACATTGTCCCTTCTCTCTTTTTCTCTCATTTTTGGGCCTTTTCTCTTTTTTTATGGCCTCTTTTTTTTCGTCTGGAGTCTCATCCCGACTTGTGGGGGAATCATAGTCTCCATCATCCTTTTCCTCACTTGGGACAATGCTTCTAAAAATGATGATCATCACACTTTTATTTTCTTACAACTCAACAATTACAACTCGATACTTAGAACAAAATATGACTCTATATGAATGCCTCCGGCGGTGTACCGGGATGCAATGAATCAAGAGTGACATGTATGAAAGAATTATGAACGGTGGCTTTGCCACAAATACGATGTCAACTACATGATCATGCAAAGCAATATGACAATGATGGAGCGTGTCATAATAAACGGAACGGTGGAAAGTTGCATGGCAATATATCTCGGAATGGCTATGGAAATGCCATGATAGGTAGGTATGGTGGCTGTTTTGAGGAAGGTTTATGGTGGGTGTATGATACCGGCGAAAAGTGCGCGGTATTAGAGAGGCTAGCAATGGTGGAAGGAAGAAGAGTGCGTATAATCCATTGACTCAACATTAGTCATAAAGAACTCATATACTTATTGCAAAAATCTTCAAGTTATCAAAGCAAAGTATAACGCGCATGCTCCTAGGGGGATAGATTGGTAGGAAAAGACCATCGCTCGTCCCTGACCGCCACTCATAAGGAAGACAATCAATAAATAAATTATGCTCCGACTTCATCACATAACGGTTCACCATACGTGCATGCTATGGGAATCACAAACTTTAACACAAGTATTTCTCAAATTCACAACTACTCAACTAGCATGACTCTAATATCACCATCTTCATGTCTCAAAACAATTATCAAGCATCAAACTTCTCATAGTATTCAACACACTCATAAGAATTCTTACAAATCTTGTATGCTTAGCATATTAGGATTATTTAAGCAAATTACCTTGCTATTTAAGACCCTCAAAATAATCTAAGTGAAGCATGAGAGATCAATAGTTTCTATAAAACAAATCCACCACCGTGCTCTAAAAGATATAAGTGAAGCACTAGAGTATTCTAACAAATTCCAAATCATGTATGGCTCTCTCAAAAGGTGTGTACAGCAAGGATGATTGTGGTAAACTAAAAAGCAAATACTCAAATCATACAAGATGCTCCAAGCAAAACACATATCATGTGGTGAATAAGAATATAGCTCCAAGTAAAGTTACCGATGGAAGTAGACAAAAGAGGGGATGCCTTCCGGGGCATCCCCAAGCTTTGGCTTTATGGTGTCCTTAGATTATCTTGGGGGTTCCATGGGCATCCCCAAGCTTAGGCTCTTGCCACTCCTTGTTCCATAATCCATCAAAATCTTTCACCCAAAACTTGAAAACTTCACAACACAAAACTTAACAGAAAATCTCGTGAGCTCCGTTAGCGAAAGAAAACAAAAGACCACTTCAAGGTACTGTAATGAACTCATTATTTATTTATATTGGTGTTGAAACTACTGTATTCCAACTTCTTTATGGTTTATAAACTATTTTACTAGCCATAGATTCATCAAAATAACCAAACAACACACGAAAAACAGAATCTGTCAAAAACAGAACAGTCTGTAGTAATCTGTAACTAACGCAAACTTCTGGAACTCCAAAAAATCAGCCAAACTAGGACGACCTAGAAAATTTGTTTATTGATCAGCAGCAATTGGAATCACTATTTTATCACGTTCTGGTGATTTTTAACAATTATTTTCGTGAACAGAAAGTTTCTGGAAATTTCTGCAAGATCAAATTACTATCATCCAAGAAGATCCTATAGGTTTAACTTGGCACAAACACTAATTAAAACACAAAAACACATCTAACCAGAGGCTAGATCAAATATTTATTCCTAAACAGAAACAAAAAGCAAAAAACTAAAAATAAAATTGGGTTGCCTCCCAACAAGCGCTATCGTTTAACGCCCCTAGATAGGCATAAAAGCAAGGATAGATCTAGGTATTGCCATCTTTGGTAGGCAATCCATAAGTGGATCTCATGATAGATTCATATGGTAATTTTTTTCTTCCTA
Organism: Triticum aestivum; assembly: GCF_018294505.1. NCBI lineage: Eukaryota > Viridiplantae > Streptophyta > Magnoliopsida > Poales > Poaceae > Triticum > Triticum aestivum. The sequence goes on from NC_057802.1 coordinate 499,773,746, forward strand.
GGGAAGTGTTCCATGCCTTTCTTTAATGGAAATTGGAATCTAATATTCCCTTCCTTCATATCAATAATTGCACCAATCGTTCTAAGGAAAGGTCTACCAAGAATAATAGGACATGAAGGATTGCAATCTATATCAAGAACGATAAAATGTACGGGCACATAATTCCTATTTGCAACAATAAGAACATCATTAATTCTTCCCATAGGTTTCTTAATAGTAGAATCCGCAAGGTGCAAGTTTAGAGAGCAATCATCAAAATCACGGAAATCTAGCAAATCGCACAAAGTTTTGGGAATAGTGGAAACACTAGCACCCAAATCACATAAAGCATAGAACTCATGATCCTTAATCTTAATTTTAATAGTAGGTTCCCACTCATCATAAAGTTTTCTAGGGATAGAAACTTCCAACTCAAGCTTTTCTTCATAAGATTGCATCAAGGCATCAACGATATGTTTAGTAAACGCTTTATTTTGACTATAAGCATGAGGAGAATTTAGCATGGATTGCAACAAGGAAATACAATCTATCAAAGAGCAATTTTCATAATTAAATTCCTTGAAATCCATAATAGTGGGTTTAACATCTAGGGTTTTGATTTCTTCAATCCCACTTTTGTCAATTTTAGCATCAAGATCTAAAAACTCCGAATTTTTGGAACGCCTTCTAGGTGAAGGTGGATCATATTCAGTCCCATCATTATCAAGATTCATATTGAAAAACAAAGATTTAATAGGGGACACATCAATAACTTTTAGATCTTCATCTTTATTTTCATAGAAATTTGAAGAACACGCTTTTATAAAGCAATCTTTCTTAGCACGCATTCTAGCGGTTCTTTCTTTGCACTCATCAATGGAAATTCTCATGGCTTTGAGAGACTCATTGATATCATGCTTAGGGGGAATTGATCTAAGTGATAAAGAATCAACATCAAGAGAAATTCTATCAACGTTCCTAGCCAATTCATCAACTTTAAGCAATTTCTCTTCAAGCAAAGCATTGAAATTCTTTCGTGAATTCATAAAATCTTTAACACTAGTCTCAAATTCAGAGGGCATCTTATTAAAATTTCCATAAGAGTTGTTGTAGGAATTACCATAATTATTAGAGGAATTACTAAGATAAGGCCTAGGATTAAAGTTTCCCCTATACGCGTTGTTACCAAAATTATTCCTACCAACAAAATTCACATCCATAGACTAGTGGAAAAAGGCATATCATTAGGATCAGAAGAAACACTCTTACTAGAAAATAATTTCATAAGTTCATCCATCTTTCCACTCAAAACATTAATTTCTTCTATCGCATGCACTTTTTTATTAGTAGATCTTTCAGTGTGCCATTGAGAATAATTAACCATAATTTTATCTAGGAGTTTAGTAGCTTCTCCTAAAGTGATTTCCATAAAAGTGCCTCCCGCGGCCGAATCTAAAAGATTACTAGAAGCAAAATTCAATCCGGCATAAATTTTTTGTATAATCATCCACAAATTTAAACCATGAGTGGGGCAATTACGTATCATTAATTTCATCATCTCCCAAGCTTGTGCAACATGTTCATGATCAAGTTGCTTAAAATTCATAATATCATTTCTAAGAGAGATGATCTTAGCGGGAGGAAAATACTTAGAGATAAAAGCATCTTTGCACTTATTCCAAGAATCAATACTATTTTTAGGCAAAGACGAAAACCAAGCTTTAGCACGATCTCTAAGCGAAAAAGGAAATAGCTTCAATTTAACAATATCATTGTCAACATCTTTCTTCTTTTGCATATCACACAAATCAACGAAGCTATTTAGATGAGTAGCGGCATCTTCACTAGGAAGGCCGGCGAATTGATCTTTCATAACAAGATTCAACAAAGCAACATTGATTTCACAAGATTCAGTATCGGTAAGAGGAGCAATCGGAGTGCTAAGGAAATCATTATTGTTGGTATTGGTAAAGTCACATAATTTGGTATTATCTTGAGCCATCGTGACAAACAAGCAATCGAACACACGAGCAAACAAAAGGCAAGCGAAAAAGAGGCGAACAAAAAAGAGAGGGCGAATAAAACGACAAGGGTGAAGTGGGGGAGAGGAAAACGAGAGGCAAATGGCAAATAATGTAATGCGGGAGATAAGGGATTGTGATGGGTACTTGGTATGTTGACTTTTGCGTAGAGCTCCCCGGCAACGGCGCCAGAAATCCTTCTTGCTACCTCTTGAGCACTGCGTTGGTTTTCCCTTGAAGAGGAAAGGGTGATGCAGCAGAGTAGCATAAGTATTTCCCTCAGTTTTTGAGAACCAAGGTATCAATCCAGTAGGAGGCTATGCGCGAGTCCCTCGCACCTACACAAAAAAATAAATCCTCGCAACCAACGCGATAAGGGGTTGTCAATCCCTTCACGATCACTTACGAGAGTGAGATCTGATAGATATGATAGGATAATATTTTTGGTATTTGTGTGATAAAGATACAAAGTAAAATAAAAGCAAAGTAAAAGCAAGGAAAATAACTAAGTATTGGAAGATTAATATGATGAAGATAGACCCCGGGGCCATAGATTTCACTAGTGGCTTCTCTCAAGAGCATAAGTATTTTACGGTGGGTGAATGAATTACTGTTGAGCAATTGACAGAATTGAGCATAGTTATCAGAATATCTAGGTATGATCATGTATATAGGCATCACGTCCGAGACAAGTAGACCGACTCCTGCCTGCATCTACTACTATTACTCCACTCACCGACCGCTATCCAGCATGCATCTAGAGTATTAAGTTCATGAAAACAGAGTAACACCTTAAGCAAGATGACATGATGTAGAGGGATAAATTCATGCAATATGATAAAAAAAACCATCTTGTTATCCTCGATGGCAACAATACAATACGTGCCTTGCTACCCCTACTGTCACTGGGAAAGGACACCACAAGATTGAACCCAAAGCTAAGCACTTCTCCCATTCCAAGAAAGATCAATCTAGTAGGCCAAACCAAATTGATAATTCGGAGAGACTTGCAAAGATAACCAATCATACATAAAAGAATTCAGAGAAGATTCAAATATTGTTCATATATAATCTTGATCATAAACCCACAATTCATCGGTCTCAACAAACACACCGCAAAAAGAAGATTACATCGAATAGATCTCCACGAGAGAGTGGGATAACATTGTATTGAGATCTAAAAAGAGAGAAGAAGCCATCTAGCTACTAACTATGGACCCGAAGGTCTGAAGTAAACTACTCACACTTCATCGGAGAGGCTATGGTGTTGATGTAGAAGGCCTCCGTGATGAATGCCCTCTCCGGCGGAGCTGCGGAACAGGCCCCAAGATGGGATCTCGTGGGTACAGGAGGTTGCGGCGGTGGAATTAGGTTTTTGGCTCCGTATCTGATCGTTTGGGGGTACGTAGGTATATATAGGAGGAAGGAGTACGTCAGTGGAGCAACAGGGGGCCCACGAGGGTGGAGGGCGCGCCCTGGGGGGGGGGGGGTAGGCGCGCCCCTACCTCGTGGCTTCCTCTTTTGTTTCTTGACGTAGGGTCCAAGTCTCCCGGATCATAATCTTCCTAAAAATCACGTTCCCGAAGGTTTCATTCCGTTTGGACTCCGTTTGATATTCCTTTTCTGCGAAACTCTGAAATAGGCAAAAAACAGCAATTCTGGGCTGGGCCTCCAGTTAATAGGTTATCCCAAAAATAATATAAAAGTGAATAATAAAGCCCAATAATGTCCAAAACAGTAGATAATATAGCATGGAGCAATCAAAAATTATAGATACGTTGGAGACGTATCAATATGTCTCATGATTTTAATCTCTAAATTTTGTAGACAACCCCATGATAAAGAATTGCCTAGTAAGGATGAAATTATTGGTCTTGCTTCTATTGCCGTTCCTCCTATTGATCCTTTAGAACAATAGTTGCTAGACCATGAAAATGATATGTTTATGAATGAAAGAAAGGAATTAGATGAAATATTCTTTAATCATGGGCATGTTTTGAAACACAATTTGCCTGTTGAAATCCTTGGGGATCCTCCTCCACCCAAGGGTGATCTCGTGTTTGAGCTTAAACAATTACCTGATACTTTGAAATATGCTTATCTTGATGAAAATAAGATATATCCTGCTATTATTAGTGCTAACCTTTCAGAGCATGAAGAAAAGAGATTATTGAAAACTCTGAAAAAGCACCGTGCCGCTATTGGATATACTCTTGATGATCTTAAGGGCATTAGTCGCACTCAATGTCAGCACAAAATTAATATGGAGCCTAATGCTAAACCAGTTGTTGATCATGAATGATGGTTAAATCCCAAGATGAAAGAAGTGGTATGAAATGAAATATTAAAGCTTCTGGAGGCAGGTATAATTTATCCTATTGCCGATAGTAGATGGGTGAGTCCCGTTCATTGTGTCCCTAAGAAGGGAGGTATTATTGTTATTCCTATGATAAGAATGAATTGATCCCGGAAAGAATTGTTATAGGTTATAAAATGGTAATTGATTTTCGCAAATTAAATAAAGCTACTAGAAAAGATCATTACCCTCACCTTTTATTGATCAAATGCTAGAAAGACTATCCAAACATACACATTTCTGCTTTCTAGATGGTTATTCTGGTTTCTCTCAAATACCTATGTCAAAAGAGGACATAAGTCCCACTCTATTGGATAGACTCAAATTCCTGATGAGCAATTAGCTGTCATAAATGCTTCTCGTAACTCCATGGTATGCTGATTATGCTAATTACATTGTTGCTAAGTTTATACCACCTAGTTTCACATACCAGCAAAAGAAAAGTTTTTCTATGATTTAATACAGTACTTTTGGGATGACCCACACCTTTATAAAGGAGTAGACGGTGTTATTAGACGTTGTGTACCTGAGCATGAACAGGGACAGATCCTATGCAAGTGCCTCTCCGAGTCTTACGGAGGACACCATGCTGGAGATAGAACTGCACATAAGGTATTGCAATCTGGGTTCTATTGGCCCACTCTCTTTAAGGATGCCCGTAAGTTTGTCTTGTCTTGTGATGAATGCCAGAGAATTGCTAATATTTGTAGACGTCAGGAAATGCCAATGAACTATTCACTTGTTATTGAACCATTTGATGTTTGGGGTTTTGATTATATGGGACCTTTTCCTTCCTCTAATGGGTATACACATATTTTAGTTGTTCTTGATTACGTTACTAAGCGGGTAGAAGCTATTCCAACTAGTAGTGCCGAACATAACACTTCTATTAAGATGCTTAAAGAAGTTATTTTCCGAGGTTTGGAGTCCCTAGATATTTAATGACTGATGGTGGTTCACATTTTATTCATGGTGCTTTCCGTAAAATGCTTGCTAAGTATGATGTTAACCATAGAATTGCATCTCCATATCATCCTCAGTCTAGTGGTCAAGTAGAATTGAGCAATAGAGAGATCAAATTAATTTTGCAAAAGACTGTTAATAGATCTAGAAAGAATTGGTCTAAGAAACTTGATGATGCATTATGGGCTTATAGAACTGCTTATAAGAATCCTATGGGTATGTCTCCGTATAAAATGGTTTATGGAAAAGCATGTCACTTACCTCTTGAACTAGAACATAAGGCATATTGGGCTATTAAAGAGCTCAATTATGATTGCAAACTTGCTGGTGAGAAGAGGTTATTTGACATAAGCTCACTTGATGAATGGAGAACCCAAGCCTATGAGAATGCCAAGTTGTTTAAAGAAAAAGTTACAATACAACATGATAAAAGGATACAAAAGCGTGAGTTTAATGTAGGTGATCATGTTTTGCTGGACAACTCTCGTTTAAGATTTTTTTGCAGGAAAGCTTCTCTCTAAATGAGAAGGCCCCTACATTATCGAGGAGGTCTATTGTTCCGGTGCCATAAATATCAACAACGCCGAAGGTGGTAAATAGTCAGAGAATCAAACATTATATCTCAGGTACTCCCATAAATGTTGAGACCAATATAATTGATACTGTAACCCCGGAGGAGTACATAAGGGATACTTTCCAGAACGTTTCAGACTCCGAAAAGGAATAGGTATGTGGAACGGTAAGTAAATCGACTCCAAAACCTTTCCAATGATAAGTTTTCTCCGTTTTGGAATATTTAAAAAATTAGGAAAATTAAAAGTAGTGCGAAAGAGACACGAGGTCACCAGAAGGGTGGAGGGCACGCCCCTGCCCTTGTGGCCACCTCGTGTGCCCTCTGGACTCCGTTTTCTTGCACGATACTTCTTTGGGTCGGTAAATATTCATTATATGACCTCCCAAAGATTTTGACCACTGTACCACGACAATATCTCCTATTTTTGTTTCGAGCTATTTTCTGCCAGAGTTTTCAAGACCGGGCATTATGTCGTCCCCCTCCTCCAACAATGCGGGCAACGATGCATGGCTAATGAAGATAGAGATGAAGAGAGAAGAACTCGGGAAAATCAACGAGGGTGATAAGATCAAGAAGGGTGCAAAAGATCAAGTACCGGAAGCAGAAGAAGAAGACATCCCTCAACCTCACTACAATCATGTTACTCCTACTGAAATTGAAGCTTTCAAGATCATTGAAATAGTTCGTTTGCAAAACAAGTATCTCACTCATGAAAATATTCTGTTGTAAGAGTACATCACCGCACTCAAGGGCATTATTCGCAAATTGGAGCATCTCCTACGCTCGATGTGTGACACTACTTCATCAACAACTCCTTCATCATCACCTCCAAAGAAAGAGACATAAATACATGGGTATGGGCACTCCCCTTGGCAACTGCCAAGCTTGGGGGAGTTGCCCTGGTATCGTATCACAATCATATCTTTATCTTTATCGTTTTTCTTAGTTCGATCCTTTTGGTTATATCTTGATCTAGTAGAATAAAGTTTTATTATGATCTAGCCTTGAGTTTTGCTTTATGTTCCCTCTATGTAATCGAGTCCTTGAGATATATAATAAAGAGTAGTTTTTGAGTTAAGGGCTTTGCTTTCTTGCTATGATCTTGAGGGAATTAAATAAAAGAAAGAATAAAAAGAAATAAAAAGATCATATATTGTTCTTATGGAGAGTAATGACTTCACATATAAAGAGTATGATGAATAAAGGTTGTTGAGAGTTGACAAACATAGTTTTGGTCATTGTTGCAATTAATAGGAAGTAATAAAGAAACAGAGGCTTCACATATAAATATACTATCTTGGACATCTTTTGTAATTGTGAGCACTCATTAAAATATGACATGCTAAAAAGTTGATGTTGGACAAGGAAGACAACATAATGGGTTATGTTTTCTTATATCCGAATAGAAGTTATATTGTCATGGATCATCCAACATGTTGAGCTTGCCTTTCCCTCTCATGCTAGCCAAATTCTTTGCACCAAGTAGAGATACTACTTGTGCTTCCAAACATCCCTTAAACCAATTTTCCATGAGAGTCCACCATACCTACCTATGGATTGAGTAAGATCCTTCAAGTAAGTTGTCATCAGTGCAAGCAATAAAAATTGCTCTTTAAATATGTATGATCTATTAGTGTGAAGAAAATAAGCTTTATACGAACTTGTGATATGGAAGAAATAAAAGCGACAGACTGCATAATAAAGGTCCTTATCACAAGCGCCAATATAAAGTGACGTTCTTTTGCACTAAGATTTTGTACATCCAACCATAAAAGTGCATGCCAACCTCTGCTTCCCTCTGCAAAGGGCCTATCTTTTACTTTTATCTTCTACCCTTATACAAGAGTCATGGTTATTGTCAGATTTCGGGTTCCAGCAAAACTCTCAAGGTTCGAACACTAGGGTGCGCATGAAGATTTCCCCCTACCAAATCACGCCCTCGAACCTCACCGCGATCTCTAGGCTTAGCTCGACGAACTCGCAACACAAGAGACACAAGATTTATACTAGTTCGGGCCACCGTTGTGGTGTAATACCCTACTCCAGTGTGGTGTGGTGGATTGCCTCTCGGGCTGAGGTTGAACAGTACAAGGGGGAGAACAGCCTCTTGAGGAGAGGTGTTCTTGTGCTTGGTGGGTGTGAGTGGGTGAGGATTGCTCAAGATGAGATGCCTCCTACTATGGTGGCTATCCCTATTTATAGAGGCCCTGGTCCTCTTCCCAAATATTGAGCGGAAGGGATGCCAAAACGGCCAATTTGAAAGGGGATAGCTAGTACAAGCTATCCTGACTAAAGGTGGTCTTCGCCTGCCAAAGGCTCTGGTGGTGACGCCGCCCTGGGCTCCACGGTGACCTCCGCCTTGCCGTCTTGCTGGTCTTGGTCTCGTTGCACTGATATGGAAACCTTTGCTTGATGCCTCGGTACTCCTCGCCTGCGCTTGCCCCATTAGCACCAAAGAGGAAACAAGGACACTTTATGCGCTGGTGTCCGCCTGGCGCCCGTCTGGCCTTGGTCGTCATGGCTCACGTCACGAGAACCTCACGAGGTTTGCCTTGCCTCGATCTCTTCACCCCTCGCGAGCCGGCCTGGTGAGGCCGCTCCTAAGGAGGTTTTGTGTCGTCCGCCTCGCGAGGCTTGGCCCCTCGCGAGGGTCTTGAATGTTTGTTGGTGAAGATGGGCCATACGGGCCCGCTCGCAGAGGCTCGTCGTGGGCCGCAGGCAGGCAAGTCTAGGGACCCCCATTCCCAGAACGCTGACAGTAGCCCCTGGGCCCAAGGTGCGCTCGGACTTGGCTTCGAGGCGAAGCCAAAGGGCAAGTGCGGAGCGCCGCGGGCCCTAATAGCCTGCGGCCTTGATCGACGTGTGGTGGTTGATTGGACATGGGCATCTCCGCTTCCCCACGCAGCCTTGATACCCGCCTAGCTAGGCGGCCACCGCGGTCTACACGGTTTCCTTCCCATCTCCGCGGCGCACTACCCCGGTTCTTCTGCTTCCTCGTAGCTCAACCCCTTCTCCCCATCCGATCTAAGCTCGGTCCTCCTATCGCCATGGCGCCAGGCCAGATGGAGAAAGGGAAGAAGCCCTTGTCCTCCGTCAAACTACGCCCGGCCATTGAGCCTGCCGTCGGCAGGTCGCTGGTGCTTAACCAAGAAGCCATGGACAAGGTGCGCCCCATGCTCGCCTCTAGCTTCAATGAGTGGGGAGGAACGATGGCCTGGCCTGCGTCTCGAGCTCGTGTCGACAGGACATCCACCGAGGTCCCATTCTTCATCGACGCCCTTTGGGCTAGCCTGGTTCCTCCTTTCTCCGCCTTCTTCAATACGGTGCTTGCTCATTATCAAATCCACATGCTACACCTTGACCCCCAATCCGTGACCCTTCTTGCCGTCTTCTCCTTCGTTTGCGAGGCCATGGCGGGCATTGCTCCTTCCGTGGCCCTTCTCCGCCACTTCTTCTCGTTGCACCTGATTGACCCTCTGCAAAGCTCGGGATGCCTGAGCTTTCAGGCTGTGGCGGCGACGGCGGGCGTAGGGATTCACTTCGAGCTTCCACCATCCACGAACGAGTTTCGGACACGGTGGGTATTTGTTGATGTTGGAGTACTCAGCCCCTTGCTTTCTCCTCCGTCGGCGCCCGCCATTCCCAACTCCGGATGGTGCCACCAAAGGCTCACTGATTCACGCCTTGCCCCCGTCTGGCTCAGGCTGAAGAGGCTGAAAGACCTTGGCGTGACTGGGCCTATGGTGGTGAAGGAGTTCGTCCGGCGCGGGTCGCTCCGCTTCAGCGCCATTCCTGACCGATGTGGGCCTTACTCAACAGCCAGGACCACATGAGACTTCAGGAGTCCGGGATCCCCCTTGAGGCGCGGCGAACAGTGCTTGAGGTCCTGACGGGTGTCTCGTTGCCAGACGACATGCCAGGGAAGAGTTGTCTTCTGTACCGCTGCTTGAATAAGGTGAAATTTGTGGAGCAGATGCCCCCCTTCGACGAGTGGGGGCTGCGTCCGGTTGGCCTTGTGGGGCCCCGCGAGAACCCCATCATCGTGGCTCCTCTCCTTGCTGCCAGCCCTGATCTTGCCCCAAGAGTGGACGCTGGGAGGCAAGCGCCGTCGGGGGACCGATGGCACGGGTGCCGAGGTGTCGGCGCTGCTTGAGGCTCCCGGGGCGTTATCCTCGGGAACCCGTGATTTCCACACCGGGGCAGCAACCGCAGGGGCGACGCAGTCCGCTGCTCCTGAGGTTGAAGCTCCTGAGGCCTTGGCGGGTCATCGCGAGGCGGAGCCCGATAGCTTCCCCCAGCTTGGCGCTCCTGAGGTGGTTTCCTTGGGCACTTTTCCAGTCGTGCCCCGCGATGGTCGCCACGTCCAATGCTTCGGCCGGCTCTGCGTGGACTTCGAGGAGCTCTGCAAGAGGAAGGGATCCCCAAGCTACAGCAGCGGCGCCTTCGGGCCGTTGAAGCGGAGGAAGTATATTGCCATTGACGAGTAAGTACCTTATCTCTGCCATTCCTTGTGCGCCGCTTCCCCTCCTGACGGTGGTTCCGCAGGGTCCCTTCCGCCAAGGCCGCGGGGCCTCCCAAGGGGCATCCTCCCCTCGCTTCGTCTTCCCCGCCAGCTTCGAGCGCCCCAAGCTTGCACGCCTCCCTTGGCGCGGGGTCTGCTGGAGGGGCGAGCTTGCCAGCGGGGCGCCTCGAGCTCATGCCTTCGCCATATCCCTTTTGCGGCCTTGCTTGGAGCGTGGCCAGTGTGCCAAGGGCCCCTCCTCTGATCGTGGACGGTGGCTGGTTGGCTTCAATCCTGGGACCCCCTTCAAGCGGCGGGTCTCCACTCATCTGGGTACCTCGCGAGGCCTGGCAGGCAGCCGGGTATGCGCCAGCCCCCTGCCCCCTGCTGCAAGGGGGCGAGCCACTTCGGGCCCCGTCCGTGTCCCACATGGTGGAGGACAGAGTCGGCAGCGCGCTTGGATCGGCGCACGAGCGGAGTGTCGTCCTCCATGAGCTCTTTCGGGATGCGATGAGCGCGATGAACCGGCTCGGTGAAGAGCTCGCGGACGTAGATGCGCGCCTTGTGGCCGAGGGTCTTCGGCTGATGGAGGAGCGGCACAAGCTGAAGGTGGCTATCAACCTCGGGTGCCACCAGCGCGAGCTTGATAACATGAAGGCCGAGGTTTCTCTCGCAGCCTCGCGTGAGGCCTGCTCCCGAGCCCTGGAAGAGGCCCGGGAAGCTGACCGCCGTCGCGAGGTCGCGGAGAAGCGCGCATGGGAGCTCCAAGCCTGGAGCGCTTCCTTGGAGTAGCAAGTGGAGGCGCGCAGAGCTGCCCTGGCGTCGATGAGGGGGACGCCCGTCGAAGAGGAAGAGATCCGTAAGCGCGAGGAAGCGCTGGCACTGGAAGCCGTGGAGCGCAACCTTTAGCTTGAGCGGCTGGAGACGAGGGAGCGTCAAGTTGCCCAGGTGGAAGATGCCGTTCGCGCGCGAGGCTAGGGCCCAGGAGGAGGTCGATTGCCGGGTGGCCGAGGCTCGCGCGGATCTTGAGGGCAGGAACGACCTGAAGTTGAAGTTCGTAGAAGCTAAGGCTGCAGGTAGGACTGCTGCCCTCAAGTCCAGGTTAGTTGAGGTGGAGCGGCGCGAGGAGGCCGCCGCAGCCGCCCTGGTCTCGGCGCAGGCAGAGCTGGCCTCTGCCCGCACCGAGCTGCTTCTTCTTCAGCAGTGGGTTGCTTACGCTGAGTCCGTCGTGCGGTAGAACAGGGAAGAAGTGCTTCAGCGGCGGACGCTGGAGCGCGTGCACGCCCCCATGCTCCCGAGCCTCAGGAACAGGGCCAACACTGCCCTGGGCCACATTTGCGATGAAAATGCCCCTCATCCTCGCGTGGACAACTACGCCAGCCACCTCTGCTTCTTCGCTGATGTGGTGACGCGTCTGGAGAATCGTTCCGAGAGAGCTCGCCAGCTCGTTGAAGAGAGGAGCCACGGCCTGCTGGGGCGCGCATTCTCCCGTGTCTTCAGCCATCTCCAGAACACCTACCCGGACTTTGACTTTGACGCCGCCATTACTCCAGTACCGGAGGCCATCCGGGGCGACCTGGCGCGGTGGGTGGAAGACAATGTAGACACGCTGGTCAGGGCCTTCGCTTCCGAGGACGACGCGGTGGTGGTCGCGGCGGATGAAGGCGATGTGGTTGACGATGATGATGGCAGCGCCGGTAAAGGTGATGGTGATGCCAGCGACAATGACAGCGACGCCAGCGCTGTGTCCGAGGATGACCCAGGGGACGCGACGAGCGACATGTCCGACTGAACCCGTGTTTTCCTGCCGTCCATCCTGCACACAGAAGCTCGGGCGCGGCCCTAGAGGTCGTAAGAGCATTTTTTGGAGGGGAAACCCCTCATGTAAATATACTATTGCCTCTATCTTTTTAGGCCAAGTTGAGTATGTGTCTTTATGAACTCACGGATCCTGGGGCGAGTTTGCGGTTCCGGTTTACCTTAGCCTGGACGGGTCCCGACTAGCTCGTGAGGTCACGAGTTTCTGAGAAGATCCTGAGGGGCCTGCCGATCTGCCCGAGAGGGCTTTGTGAGAAGCAAGAGCCAGCCTTGGCACGACACATGCATGGCGTGCGTGCGCCATGCCCAGCCCCGCTCGCGAGGGGCTCACGAGGGGGAAGCAACATGCACGAACTCCGAATTTAGGCAAGAACCAGGTAGCAAGAAATCGCTCGAACGAGAAAAGGCACCCCCCGCGCACACTAATGAAAATTCAATTTCAACTTAAATCCAAATCCAGAAGGCAGGGCTACAGGAAAGAGATCCAAAGCAAATGGCCGTGTCCCGCGCCTAGTCTAGTCTTCTTGTCTTCTCACCAGCGTGGAGCTAAGTGCTGCCACTAGGACGTGGGAGGGAGCCCCCGAGGCCCGAGGGCGGCGCTCCTGAGACTCCGGGGCGTGTACAGCCCCACTCATTATTACGTGAGAGTGTCATGAGCGGAGACCTTCACATGCGTGAGCCTTACTTCATATCGCCAGACGAGGGCCCCGCCTTGCGCCACCCTCTACCATCGTTGGGACGACCGGAAACCAGGACGACGCCAAAGGGGGCAAAGGGGACGCCAGCAGCGCCCTCGGTGACCACGGGTCCTCTGCCGGGGGAAGGCTTGCCGGCGCCTCCCCGACAGAGGGCCTACCTCCGGGCAACGCCTTGCTCCATGCACCGTGGGGACGAGCCTTGCTCCCGGCCCCTCTCTTGCAGCCCCAGTGCGCCCCTCCTGGCGGAAGGGAGGCTGACGAGCTGGGGCCGCCATCCGCTGCTGCGACCTGATCCTCCTGCGTTCCATGGTTAGCATAAGCCTGCTCCTGAGGAATTAGTGGTACCCTATAGCTGTTGTCGCCGGTGCGGTCAGTGAGGCTTCCGGAGGGCTCCTGAAAGGTGCCAGCTTCTAGCACCTCCTCCTCCCAGCCCGGCTCGAGGAACGAGCCAGGGTGGTCCTCCATCATGTACTCCTGGTCCACCATGCGGGGCACGTAGGCCTCCGATGCCGCCGCCTCAAAGACCTCGCCGTAGTGCCCCACGCTCCATGTTGCCCGGCCTAGCGTGCCGCTTTGAGGATGGTAGGGTGGCATCCTGCCGGGGCCGTAGGTGGCAGCGCTCGCACTCGTGCTCGCCGGATGTGGCGCGGGTGCGAGCGGGCGTCCGACACCGTTGGTCGCACTAGTGTCGATGAAGCCCGGTGGCGCGCCCGTGGGCACGCGGGCGCTGTGAGGCCCGCCATGCGACCCGGTCGTGGCTTGAGGTGTGAGCAGAGAGCAGAAGGGAGGTGCTCCCGAGGCCGCGGCGTCCAGGAGTTCGGCGACGCGTTCCAGCAATGCATCCCGGCCGCTCTCCATTAACCGGCATCGCAGCAGTTCCTGAGCCACCGTGAGCGCGGCCCTCATGTTTTCTTGCTCCCGCCGGGTGTGCGGCGCTGTGGCCGCGGTGTGGCTTGACGCCCTTGCGGCTGCCCGCACTTGTCATGGAGTAAGGGCGGACGGTGGGTGACCGCGCCGCCCACACCCCGTAGTGCTTGGTGGTGCGCGCGCTGCTTGGGGCGCGGGGTTGAGTCTTCTTGGGTGGGCGGCGCCGCCCAGGCCGACCAGGATGCCCAGCGGTCGGCGTTGGTCCATGAGTCACCGGACATCGGAGCCGCAGAGTGTTGGTGGATCAACGGGCGGATCAACTGGCAGAAGAAAACTCCGGCGCACCCCTACCTGGCGCGCCAAATGTCGGATTTGGGGTTCCAGCAAAACCCTCAAGGTTCAAACACTAGGGTGCGCATGAAGATTTCCCCTACCAAATCACGCCCTCGAACCTCACCGCGATCTCTAGGCTTATCTCGACGAACTCGCAACACAAGAGACACAAGATTTATACTGGTTCGGGCCACCGTTGTGGTGTAATACCCTACTCCAGTGTGGTGTGGTGGATTGCCTCTCGGAGTGAGGATGAACATTACAAGGGGGAGAATAGCCTCCTGAGGAGAGGTGTTCTTGTGCTTGGTGGGTGTGAGTGGGTGAGGATTGCTCAAGATGAGATGCCTCCTACTATGGTGGCTAGCCCTATTTATAGAGGCCCTGGTCCTCTTCCCAAATATTGAGCGGGAAGGGATGCCACAACGGCCAATTTGAAAGGGGACAGCTAGTACAAGCTATCATGATAAAGGTGGTCTTCGCCTGCCAAAGGCTCTGGTGGTGACGGCGCCCTGGGCTCCACGGTGACCTCCGCCTTGCCATCCTACTGGTCTTGGTCTCGTTGCACCTATATGGAAACCTTTGATTGACACCTCGGTACTCCTCGCCTGCGCTTGCCCCCTTAGCACCAAAGAGGAAACAAGGACACTGTGCGCGCTGGCGTCCGCCTGGCGCCCGACTGGCCTTGGTCGTCATGGCTCGCGTCATGAGAACCTCACGAGGTTTGCCTTGCCTCGATATCTCCGCCCCTCGCGAGCTGGCCTGGTGAGGCCGCTCCTGAGGAGGTCTTGTGTCGTCCGCCTCGCGAGGCTTGGCCCCTCGCGAGGGTCTTGAATGTTTGTTAGTGAAGATGGGCCGTACGGCCCGCTCGCAGAGCCACGCCGTGGGCCGCGGGCAGGCAAGTCTGGGGACCCCCGTTCCCAGAACGCCGACAGTTATCATCACCTTTCCTTTTTTATACTTTTTCCTTTGGCAAGCAGAATGTGTTGGAGAGATCCGGATATATATATATATATATATCCACTCGGATGTAGGTTTTCATAAAGTATTATTGTTGACATTACCCTTGAGGAAAAAGGTTGGGATGCGAAACTATAAGCCCCTATCTTTCTCTGTGTCCGATTGAAGCTTTGGGCCGTGATACGTCTCCAACGTATCTACTTTTCCTAACGCTTTTCCTCTTGTTTTGGACTCTAATTTGCATGATTTGAATGAAACTAACCCCGGACTGACGTTGTTTTCAGCAGAACTACCATGGTGTTGTTTTTGTGCAGAAATAAAAGTTCTCGGAATGGAACGAAACTTCGCGAGGAATTTTTATACAATAAATAAGAATTTCTAGAGCCAAGATCCACCGGAGAGGGACAGCTGGGTGGGCACAACCCACCTGGGCGCGCCAGGGCCCCCAGGCGCGCCCTGGTGGGTTGTGGTCCCCACGTGCCCCTGACTTATCTCTTTACACCACATCATCACCTACCTCTAGAAAAATTCTCCATTGCTCTCTCTCCTGTGTTCTTGCTCTCAAACCCGCATATTTCGATCTTGTCGTGGAATTGTCACGGCAGATGTCCTAGTGTGAGGACTTAGTTGCGAGGCCAACGCATCTATGTGGTAGCTTGAGAGGGGTTGAGCGGAATCGAGAGACGCATCACAAGACAAGGGTTTAGACAGCTTCGGGCCCCGGGAAACATCATCCGGTAACAACCCTACATGTTGTTTGAGGCTAGGTCTCATTACGATTATGAGGGAGTCGCCGTAAACCGGCTCTCCCAGGTATCTCTAGCCCTAAGATTTATCCCCCCTCTTGGGGTTCCCTACCCCTCCTTATATATGTTGAAGGGGTGGGTTACATGTAGAGTCCAACTCGGATTAAGACTTAAACTATTCTGACTTCTCCTCATGGGCTTCTTAACATCTTGGGCTTCATAAGGTCTCGGGCTTCATAACTCCTGGCAACCGAGTTATCACTGTCTGCAGGGTTATGACTGGTGCCGGTTTATGATGGTCTGTCGGGTTATGATGATCTGCGGGGTTATGACTTCCTGCCGGTTTATGAACTGACTTAACACCTGCCGGGTTATCATCTGACTTAACACCTGCCGGTTTATCATCTGACTTAATACCTGCCGGTTTATCATCTGACTTAGCCATCTGTCTTAACTGTCTGCCGGTTTACCACCCGCCGGTTTACCAAGTCCCAGCCGGGTTATAACTCTGGTCGGGTCATACCGCGGGGTATATCCCCGACATTAGCCCCCAGTTTAATTTGGATTTATCCATGTTAAACTGATCCTGAGCATCCTTAAATCCTTGTCATTTCCTTCTAGAAAATCCGGGTCAATAGGCTAGCTGCATAATCAATTTGCTGACATTGGTTTGTCACAGAAAAATACTATGAAGAATAATTCATTTGACTCAGCTCCCAATGCTTTAACGGAAATATTTGTCCTTGAAATACTCATCTGATCTTCAGCCGGTTTAAGGATGTAGAACTTGCCGGTTTATCATTGCCAAAATTGCCGGTTTATGAATATTGATGGCACCGGATCATAACTGTTTGTTAACATCAGCTTTAAAAATATACCTCTTATATGCCTATCACTTGTAGCCCCCAAGTCTTAAGAAGGTAACGTAGTAACAGCTTAAGATTTGCTTCAATATGAATGTCACAAGCTTGAAGAAATCCAGGTTGTTCATCTCAATCACTAGTCAGAACTGAGTATCCCACATATGTAGCCCCCAAGTGCCGGGTTGTCATGCTTGCAGCAACCTGGGACTTGTAATTGCCTGATGCTCATAAAAACTTCAACCAGTGTAGCCCCCAAGGGCCGGGTCATTATGCAAATAATGAGCAGGGACTTTGAAAATATGATCATGTAGACTTTAACAGCAACGTGTAGCCCCCAAGGGCCGGCTCAGTAAGATAATACTGAGTTGGGACTTTATATATACTTCATTGAAAATAACATCATATGATGTAACTCCCATCATGGGGCTTGAACCCACGGCCACAAGTTTTAAGAGCTTTGTGCTTTACCAATTGAGGAGTGGACCCTTCAATATAATGGATTAAGACTTGTGTACTTTGAATTGTTGACAAAAGCAATTGGTAGCCCCCAAGGGCTGGCTCATTACAATGTGATGAGTCGGGTCTTCAATAAGGTGATGAAAAAATGACTTTGCATTAGCTCCCAAGTGCCATGGTGCATGCTGGCAGTGACATGGGACTTGCATATTTGATGTAATCTCAATTTGAATAATGTAGCCCCCAAGTGCCGGGTCGTAAGCCTTCAGCGACTCGGGACTATTCCTTCCACTATAGAATAAATCATATCCATCGATAAAGTAATATCCATTGCGCTAAAGCGACTTTGAAAACCTCAGTCATAATACTGGTCATTGATAACCATAATAAAAATCCAGCCATGTTGGCTATTAAAGATTTGAATAATATAATCCAACGATTTATAAGCGCATGCTTCCAATGGCGCAATCCCAATATATACTGGCGACTTAATGTCCAAAGCCAGACCGGGTTAATAAACACCGAATAATTACCTTATCTCATACTGGCGACTTATAGTCAAAAACCAGGCCGGGTTAAAAATACCAGTTTATCATAAAGTGTTGTAAACCTCATAAAAAGAGAAAATTTGTCGAATAAAAACATGCGAGGCTTTTCATGGGCTGCCAGGCCCAAAATCGAGGCTTTTCATGGGCTGCCAGGCCACTGAGTTAAACCATTTTACAAAGCCTTTTAAGATGGACCTCAATCATTAACCAATTGTCGTTTTAACTTTGACAAGTTCAGGGTCTATGAGATTGACTTGTCAAACGTTCGGCGGGTCATACCAGGTTTACCTGGACGGAGTGGCTTACTTAAAAAAGGCAGGATAACCCGGGGTTTTAGGTGAATACACCTGGCTTCCAAGCCTGGCTTGATAGCCTATTACAAGTGTAGACTCTTTGTTCTTTGCGAAGCAAAGATCCCCCGAGCAATATTTTGAGCTGTGCTCAGTGGGTGCCTATGTATGAGTTGTGCTTTTGCAACACTCTCTTTGGCCCCTTTTAACTTTGGGTGACAAGCCCCCAAGCGATTTCCCTGGTGGCCTTACGCCGATCAAGAGGTGTAGCTATGGTTCGAATACGACCAAGCCCCCAAGTGATTTCCCTGGTGGCCTTACGCCGATCAAGAGGTGTAGCTATGGTTCGAATACGACCAAGCCCCCAAGTGATTTCCCTGGTGGCCTTACGCCGATCAAGAGGTGTAGCTATGGTTCGAATACGCCCAAGCCCAGGATACCCATGTTTGAACCACGTATCATGGCAATAGGTCCTCTTCGGCAACCTTTAACTTTTTGCAAGAGATAGATTCTTCTTGAACCGGGATTTTGAACCGGATATTGAGAGCTTCAAAGCTTTTTGGGAGACAGCTTTCCCTTGAGCCGGATTTTAAACCGGAATCCTTCTTTTTAAGCCGGAAATTTTCTGACGGCCTTTAACTTTGCATCAATATGGCGTTTTAGGGTCCTGCATTAGATAACTTTGCAAGCCAGAGTAATTGCTCTTTTAAAGAAAGCAATATATAATATAAAAATATACTGGATGGATTTCACCTGATATGTCAGGCCAGTAAATATCCACCGCGGGGTTGATGATCACCATGGTGACGTTGAAATTAACCACGGCGGAGTTGGCCGCGGCGCAGACAGATGAGTTGGCCGCGGCGTTGTAAGCTGGTGCGGACGAGAAAGTCGGCCGCGGCGTTGGAAATGGCACGGACGCAGGCAAGTCGGCCATGGGCACGGACAATGAGTCAGTCGCGTGTGCTGACGTAGCGGGGGTGGCAATTTGCGCAGGACGAGCGTTAGTGCAAAAATAATATTTTCTCACGCCCTTTTGCAGCAGCTTTTTGTAAGGAATAATGGTTTTGCGAAAAAAATATCATAGACCAAGTAATTGTTCTTTGATGAAAAACAATGTGCCAATAAAATAGACTTAGATAAACATCACCTGACTTTGTCTGGGCGACGGGTGAATCTTATATATAGCGTCCATGAATAACCCACGGTAATGTTGTAACCCATCCAATGTAAACATGGTACTCCATGATCTGCGATCCCTTCCTTTTGGAGCGTTACTGTTCAATACTGGGTGTCAAGCCAATCGTGATAACAAGGCGATTATAAAGATGAACCGGCAAGTACAGTGAACCGGAAACAATGCTGGTTTAGTTTGCTGTTGTGAGTGGCTGGACTGATAACTTGATCCTACTTCATCCCGTTAACGGCTCCAGACCTCAATCATTGACCACTGGTAGTCGACCAAGCCTTCAAGCTTACGTTGTTCAGGATGGAAGTGTTGTTCAAGATCCCATTTGATGTACTTGTCATGATGAACTCTCGGTCCATATCAAAGCGAGACCGGGTAACGCAAGGCCGGGCTGCTAGCGGTTTGAGCCACGATGGCGCAGGTGGTAACTGAGACGGGTCGTTCGGCGGGGCTTGGGTGGCTCAAGGCGCAGGCAGACTAGCGCCGGTGAAACGGACAGGCCGTAGGGGCGTAAGTCAGCAAAACGGCCGGTGGAGACGAAGCACTGCAGCGACGGCGGCTCGGAGCAGAGAGGGCGGATCTGGCAGCCGGGCCTCACGCGGGCGGCAGGAACAATGGCTCGGGGCCAGGGCAAACCAGCCTGGCGCGGGCGGCCGTGAACAGTGGGACGGTGAACCGGCGGAAAGCATGCTGGAGCCAATCATAGCAGCGGCTCAGCGAGAAAGGGTGCCCGGTTACGGCGACTCAGGCCATCCGTAATAGGGGCCCTGCCTGCAGAAGCGAAAACGGGCCACTAGCGGCTCACGGTCGAAGGAGACGGACCAGTGAAGGCCATGGAGGCAGCGCGGCGGTTTACACTTCCGGTTCAAGGCGGAAACGATGGAGGCAGCCAGCGCATTGGAAATTTGGAACAAAGAAAGGTGGCCACTTCGGCGTGAGGCCTTGGGGTGACTCGTGGCGCTTCAGGCGGCTCATAGTGCCGCAGTCGCGACGGCGAAGACCAGGCAGAGCCACAGGCGGAGCTCTGCGGCTCAAATACATAAGCATTGGAGGCCAACTCGTACACCGAAAAGGGCGGTTCAAAGGCGGAGATCGAGGCCGGAACACAGCCGTGGCGGCATGTTGCAGGAGCGACTTGGTACGGCGACTCGTGCCCAGACAGAGGTGATGCGGCAGCAGGCGATTTGGCAGCCCGAGGCGCCGCAGTGACCAAGGAAGGTTAGTAGTCAAGGGCGGCTCGACCGGGGCGGCTAGACCGGTGCGGCAGACAGAGGCGGCGATTTGCGGGTGGTGGCTTGGTGCAGGGCCACGACGGTTTATGGAAGTGGAGCCGAGTGGCAACTCGGGGCCGCTGGTTTAAAGCAGCGAGGCCGGGTCGTGGAGGCGAAGCGGTTCACAAAGTGGGCCGAGACCTCGGCGGCTCACGGCGGCGAAGTGCCCGAGGGCGAGGAGGCCTGAGGCGTGGGCGGCGACTCATCCACGTCCGAGGAGGAGTGGCGACTTAGCAGAAGAAGCGCTCGGACGCAGGTGCCACATCCCTGTCGACTCGGCGACTTGAGGTTGCGCGATAGGTAATCCGGGAGCGGCTCGAAGGTGCGACCCGGAAGGGCGCCGGCGAGTCAAGGTCATCAATACAGGGGCGGGTCATGGCCCAGACCACAGCAACGACAAAAAACGCACTGGCGGTTCTAGATGTGCAATGGCGATTTAGGTGGCAAGGACGGCTCAACTCGGCGGTAGAGGCGCGCTGAAGGCGGCGACTCGGAGCCGATCCCAGGCGGCTCGGCGTGGTACAGATGACAGAGGAGCAGCGACTGCAACACGACCATGGCTGAATTGGGTGTGGCGTGATGAAGATCAGACAGAGGCCGACGGATTGAGGAAGAACCAGACCAGGTATTTTCAGAAGCAACGGGCGTCTCTTTGCGATGTCAGTTCAGAGCTCGCGTAAGGCCATAGCAGAGGTGAAAACAAGCTCCGTTCGCAGCGGAGGTCCTCCCAATCACTTGGCGGCGGGAGGAGTGGCTTGTGGCCGGCCACGGCAAGGGCAGCCTCAGCAAGGGCCGGTTCGTCGCATGGATGTGCCAAGCAGGTCGTGGTAGAAGCGACCCAACGGGGTGAACCACGGCAACGGCGGCGGCTTGAAATAGCAGTAAAATAATAGCGACTTAACGCGGTGATAGAGAACCGCCATGGCGAGACGAGGTCGAAGCAGAAAATGAGCGGCTCGCGACAGGGCGCAGCTTGGAGGCGGCGGCTCAGAGGCAGAAGTGACTCGATGATGGCAGCAGGTGGCAATGATAAACCGAAGGGAGTCATAGCAGAGGCAAAGCGGAGGTAATGGGAGCGCGGGTTGTAGCCAGCGCGGACGAGGCAGCGTCAGTGCGAGGCGAGCCCGCGGCGGCCTCGAGCGTCGAGGATGCTGGCGATTTCATTGCAGAGGCAACAGCAAGGACCGGCGGCGGTTTGGAGGAACGCCAGCTCGGTGGGGTAGGGGCGTGGGTGACTCGAGGGCAAGAGCAGAGTCCACGCCCATCTCCTAGTTCTTCTCCGAGTCGTAATTGCTTTGACCGGTTTATTGGATTCTTTCCATCTCATGTAGCGTGTGAACCTCAGATTGTTTGATACCCAAACGTGACCGCAAAAGTTTCTCCGGATTCCCATCTGCCTCGGTGACCCGCACTGCAACGGAAATTTTAACCACGCTGGTTTCAGCGAGTTACGTATCCGGTTTTGATGCGCCGGCAAAACAGGCAGCAGCGGAAAATCAATCTGTTTTCGACGGATTGACTGGTTATGGCGGCCGCACACTATGCAACCCCAATTTCTCTTGTCTTTGAATCGCGTACCGCTAGCTCCAAAATTAACCTTCATTCTGATCATAAAACGATGAATTTGATAGCTCTGCCCAAGGTTGTTCCCTATCGGGTTCTCCTCCGCAGTCATTCCGCGCCAGGTTTTTTTATCCGATCAATCATGAGCTTCTGGATCCCTGAAGAGAGATCCCTTCAAGCCCTCCAAGAACTCAACACCACCGTGCGCGCGCCTCACGGTGGGCGCCAACTTTGCTCGAAGCTCCGTTTTCGAAACTGTTTCGGGGGATTGTTGCTTGGTATGTGACTCCACTGTTTGTCCAATTAGTTTTTATTTTAGTAGTTTATATTTTGAATAATTAGCTACTCTTGGTTCTGCTGTAGATGAGCTTGCATGTTGAATTCTTAGATTCTAAGTAGTTTGAATGCTTGCTATGGCCTCTATGGATCCCTATGATTAGTTGCTATCAACTTTGTAGAGTTTTGTTGATAAATTTTTGTCACTCAAAAATTTCAGAAAATTGTACGCGAACATGATGAACCTGTTTGGAAGGAGTTCTTCAAGGAGGAGATCCTCGGGGGCATCTTCTAGTGACAGCTCCGCTCGCCGGTCATATGTTCAACCAAGTGAAAGTTCCACACGAGATGCCGCTACCAAAACATGCTTATGGCCTTGCGATGAGTATATGATGCGTGTAGGCATTAAGGAGGAATTTGAGCAATATGTTCACAATGCCGGTCTCGGTCCCTACATTTCAGATAAGTGTGAACAATGCCACATTCTCACTGAATCATTTGTCAAAGGATTTAAATCCCATCCCCATGAGTCTAGGGTGTCATTTATGCTTATGATAATCCATATACCATCTCACTAGAGAATTTTGCTTACCACTGCAAACTCCCGTTCTGGGGTTCGCTTGACGAACCGCTAAGGGCTGAGTACCAATCATTCTTGACTAGTCTTTGCTACGGTGAGACGAGGGGAGTGACACAAGGTAGAATAAAGAGCATTCATTTTCCCGCAATTCAGTACTTTGCATTATTTAACGGGAAATGTATAGTAGGCAAGCAAGACTATAGTGCACTTTGTGCTCTGGAGTTGAGCCTCATACACACCGCTCTCACTGGTGAAAGAAATTATAACTTTGGAGCGATTGTTGCACGCAGACTTCAGCATAACGCTAACAATAGCTATTTCTATGGTGGAATTTATGCCGCACGTCTAGCACGAGGGTTGGGTGCTTCACCTTTGCCATTTGATCCTATCCTACCCACACAGTATTTAGATTTTGACACCTTAAAAGAGCATAAGATCCTTAAAGGAAAAATTCATGACTTCACTTACAATATGTTGTTTAACCAAACATCTGTTGTGCATACATATTTGCCCGCGCCTGCTCTTTTTGACTATCACAACAAAGGAAGATATTTTGTTCTTGAGAATGAGGCCCGAGCTCACAACACGGCAATGGAAGCAGCACGGCAGGCCGAGGCATCCGCACCGAGAGCCTCCATGAGCTACCACGCCAACTACTATCCAGGCTTCTAATCGACCACCAAGTTAGGCCAAAAGCCTAAGCTTGGGGGAGTATGTGTTTCCCACCAACTTTATATTCATGTCCACTTATTCTAATTGTCGGTGTTCACACTTTTTCATTGTATCATCCATGCTTAGATTTATTTTCTTGCTTTCTTCTTGTGTGTTTGAAAAACCTTATAAAAACCAAAAAAATTAGTTGTAGTCAGTTTACTTTCTATGCATGCTTAGTTGTACTACTAAAAAGAAAACCCAAAAATATTTCCTTGTTCTTCTTCTGCTTGTTGGGAGCTTTCCCGTGTAAATAGTTTTTCTCGCTTTTGCTTTTCCCTTTTATTTGCTTGTTCAAGAAAACCAAAAACTCCAAAAATATTTCATGTGTTTCTCTGAATTTCTTTTCTTTTTATTCGAGTTGTACCAAGGAGAAGACCACGATGAAAATGTTGAGTGGCTCTTATATGAATAACTGTTGATCTAATAAAGAGCCCATTTTACCTTGTCTTCTCCTGTTGAATAAAATGTTTGCAGATTCCAGCTTAGTCCACGGCACTCTTGCACTATTATTATTTTCATATCGTTCGGTCGTGCAAGTAAAAGGCAATAATGACGATATTCGATGAATTGGCCGTGGCAGAGAGAAACGGGTATGCACTCGACTTGTTCTGTTTGTGTAAATATGTTTAACCTAGTATCCATGATTCAGCCCATTATGATTAAACATGTTTGAATTGAAAATTAGAGATTATAGTTTCTCATGCCATGCATAAGTAGCTAGGAGTGGATAATGATTTATTTTGGATATCAACATTGCGTTAAAATGATTGTGATGTAGTATGATGATATGGTATCCTCCTCTGAATGTTCGAGTGGCTTGACTTGGCACATGTTCATGCATGTAGTTGAATCAAAACCAACATAGCCTCTATGATATTTATGTTCATGGTGTCCATATCCTACTCATGCTAGTGTCCAATGTTACTTATGCATAATGCATGTTCATGACCGTTGTTGCTCTCTAGCTGGCCGCTTCTCAATATAATTGCTAGCCTTCGCCTGTACTAAGTGGGAATTCTGCTTGTACATCAAAAACCTTGAACCCCAAAGTTATTCCAGATGAGTCCATCATACCTACCTATATGCGGTATTACCCTGCCGTCCTTAGTAAATTTGCATGTGCCACCTCTAAAAACTTCTACTAAATATCCTTTATGTGTGCCTGGATCATTCATGGAACGACTAGTGGTGGTCGGTATCTTCCATGCTAAGCGGGTTATTCTCAGGTCGAGTGTTTATTCACTCGCCATCGCATGAGAAAAGGGCGGTAATAGGGATTCCCAGTCCCGAACTAAAAAATGCAAATAATTAAACAAAACTCCCCCGGGACTATTGATTGGTATGGATGGCACCCGTTATTTCAGACAAGCCGTGGAGTGTGATTGTTGGTGGAGGGGGAGTAAACCTTTACTTTTATCGCTTGGAAACTGCCACTAGCGTGCTTAGCACGGAAGATATTGATAGCTGATAGTCGTGAAGTAAATGAGAAGGGTGCATGTCTCAAAATATCATTTACCTCTTTTTTAAAATTTCAGCTCTTGCACCTCTGTAAATCACTGCTTCCCTCTGCGAAGGGACTATCTATTTACTTTTATGTTGTCTCATTCACCTTCTAAAAACAAGCGCTAGAACCTGAGAGCACTACTGTCATGACTTATGCATTGTGTGTAGCTAATGTTGGGTGCATCATGACTGGATCTTTTCTACCATGAATTACAATGTTTAGTCGCTGCTTGAACTTTGGAGGTGGTCTGCATTTATGTTTTGCAGTCTTAGAAAGGGCTAGCGAGATACCACTATTGTCATATTATATCATGGTTGTTTTGACAACGTGTTGCCGTTTGAGATATCTTATTATTGCTCGCTAGCTGATTATGTCATTGATATGAGTTAATATAATCTTTAAGAGTTATTGTCGGCTTGGTTAGTTATAATGTTGGCTGAAAACCTGGGTGCTGTTTAAGATTATTTATGCAAACAAGAGCAAAAGAGTTCGTAAAAGTGTTTCTTTTTCACTTTCAATTTATCGACTGAATTGCTTGAGGACAAGCAAAGGTTTTAGCTTGGGGGAGTTGACACGTCTCCAACGTATCTACTTTTCTGAACGCTTTTCCTCTTGTTTTGGACTTTAATTTGCATGATTTGAATGAAACTAACCCCGGACTGACGCTGTTTTCAGCAGAACTACCATGGTGTTTTTTTGTGCAGAAATATAAGTTCTCGGAATGGAACGAAACTTTGCGAGGAATTTTTATACAATAAATAAGAATTTCTGGAGCCAAGATCCACCGGAGAGGGGTACCTGGATGGGACAACCCACCAGGGCGCGCCCCTGATACGTCTCCAACGTATCTATAATTTTTGATTGTTCCATGCTATTTTATTATCAATCTTGGATGTTTTATAATCATTTTATACCATTTTTGGTACTAACCTATTGACATAGTGCCAAGCGGCAGTTGCTATTTTTTCCATTTTTTTACATTGCAGAAAATCAATACCAGACGGAGTCCAAATGCCACGAAACTCCATGATGATTTTTTATGGGCTAGAAGGAACACAATGGGCCCTGGTTGCACCTGGGGGAGTCCCGAGGAGGGGACAACCCACCAGGGCGCGCCAGGAGGCCCGGGCGCACCCTGGTGGGTTGTGCCCACCTCGGGTGCCCCCGGACCGCCTCTCTGCTCTATAAATACCCCAAAAATACCAGAACCCTAGGTGAGTCGACGAAATATTCATCCAGCCACCGCAGAGTCCAGAACCACCAGATCCAATCTAGACACCATCTTGGATGGGGTTCACCACCTCAGTTGGTGCCTCTCTGATGATGCATGAGTAGTTCCTTGTAGACCTTCGGGTCCGTAGTTAGTAGCTAGATGGCTTTCTCTCTCTCGCTGAATTCTCAATAAAATGGTCTCTTGGAGATCCATATGACGTAACTCTTTTTGCGTGTGTTTGTTGGGATCTGATGAACTTAGAGTTTATGATCAGTTATATCTTTTTATATGCATGAAAGTTATTTGAGTTTCTTTGATCTCTTATGTGCATGATCTCTTATAGCCTCGTATTTCTTCTCCGATATTTGGGTTTTATTTGGCGAACTTGATCTATTTATCTTGCAATGGGAAGAGGTGCCCGGTAGTGGGTTCGATCTTACGGTGCTTGATCCCAGTGACAGAAAGGGAAACGACATGTATGTATTGTTGCTACTAAGGATAAAAAGATGGGATCTATATCTACGCAATAGATAAATGAATCTTGTCTACATCATGTCATCATTCTTATTGCATTACTCCGTTTTCCCATGAACTTACTACAGTAGATGCATGCTGGATAGCGGTCGATGTGTGGAGTAATAGTAGTAGATGCAGGGAGGAGTCGGTCTACTAATCTTGGATGTGATGCCTATGTAATGATCATTGCCTGGATATCGTCATAATTATTTGAAGTTCTATCAATTGCCCAATATTAATTTGTTTACCCATCGTTTGATATTTTTCTCGAGAGAAGCCACTAGTGAAACCTACGGCTCCCGGGTCTTCTTTCTCATATATTTGCTTGCGATCTACTTTTCCTTTGCATTTTTATTCAGATCTATTAAACCAAAAATACAAAAATACCTTGCTGCAATTTATTCTTATTTATTTTGTTTGGCATTTGATCTATCAATCTACTACAATTTCCTCATGTCCGTTTTGCCTATCTTGAGGCGCCGTACCCCGGAAGGGATTGACAACCCCTGTAGCACGTCGGGTTGCGAGGATTTGTTCTTTGTGTGCAGGTGCTGTTTACGTTGTGTTGCTTGGATCTCCTACTGGTTCGATAACCTTGGTTTCATCACTGATGGAAATACCTACCGTTGCTGTGCTGCATCATCCCTTCCTCTTTGGGGAAATACTGACGTAATCCTAGCAGACAGGAGCTTTTCTGGCGCTATAGTCAGAGAGCGATCAAAAGGAATTTCTGGCGCCGTTGCCGGGGAGGATCTTCAACATAACCAGGTTCCTAATCACAAATCTCAACTCCTCGCAATTTACATTATTTTCCATTTGCCTGTCGTTTTCCTCTCCCCCACTTCACAAAAATTTGCCGTTTTATTCGCCTCTCTTTTCCGTTCGCCGTTTTCTTGCCAGATCAGTTTTTGAGTGCAATCTTGTTGTGTGGTCATCATGACTCAAGTGAACATCACGTTATATGATTTCTCAAATACCAACAACAATGATTTTATTGGCACTCCGCTTGCTCCTCCCGCCACTAGTGCGGAGACTTGTGATATTAATACTGCTTTGCTGAATCTTGTTATGAAAGACCAATTTTCCGGTACTCCTAATGAGGATGCCGCATCCCATCTTAATACCTTCGTGGAATTATGCGATATGCAAAAGAAAAAAATATGTGGACAATGATGTGGTCAAGATGAAATTATTTCCGTTTTCTTTGCGTGATTCTGTGAAAATTTGGTTCTCTTCTTTGCCTCGTAATAGTATCGATTCTTGGAATAAGTGCAAAGACGCTTTTATCACTAAGTATTTTCCGCCCACAAAAATTATTTCCCTTAGAACCCAGATCATGAATTTCAAGCAACTTGAACATGAGCATGTTGCACAATCTTGGGAAAGGATGAAAATGATGCTAAGGAATTGCCCAACTCATGGGTTAAATCTTTGGATGATCATACAAAAATTTTATGCGGGGTTGAATTTTGTTTCTTGTAATCTTTTAGATTCCACTGTCGATGTCAAAACCGGCAGATCTCGGGTAGGGGGTCCCAAACTGTGCATCTGAGGATCGAAGGTAACAGGAGACAGGGACACAATGTTTACCCAGGTTCGGGCCCTCTTAATGGAGGTAATACCCTACTTCCTGCTTGATTGACTTTGATGAGTATAGGGGTTACAAGAGTTGATCTACCTCGAGATCGTAATGGCTAAACCCTAGACGTCTAGCCTGTATGATTATGATTGTCCCCTCTATGGACTAAACCCTCCGGTTTATATATACACCGGAGGGGCCTAGGGTTGTACAGAGTCGGTTTACAGAGAGGGGGATCTTCATATCCGAACGCCAGGCTTGCCTTCCACGTAAAGGAGAGTCCCATACGTACACGGGGGGAAGCCTTCCGTCTTGTATCTTCACAGCCCATCAGTCCGGCCCACGTCACATAGCCCGGACGCCCGGGGACCCCCTAATCTAGGACTCCCTCAGTAGCCCCTGAACCAGGATCAATGACGATATGTCCGGCGCGTAGATTGTCTTTGGCATTGCAAGTTGGGTTCCTCCTCCGAACACTTCAAAGTAGTCGATCAACAAGAACTATATCCGGCTCTGTTTAACAGTTACAACCCCCTACCACAAGGGCATAATACTTAAAAAACATAATATGCCTTTACTGACAGTCTTGCTAGTGAGACATTACGTCTGGCCTCTTCATTATTTTGAATCGTTTTTCAATTTCCTGTTTCGCATTTCGAGACGCAGCCTCCGGTGACACGTCTTGTCAAAGTAGAGATCGTGTCCCCTTATTACGGGATTCTCATCAATACGGGCTTGGGTAATCAACCGTGTCGTCTGCATGACCCCTTGGGAATAGGCGAGTTTTAAGGCTCGTGGGGGGACGCTTGATATTCACTGCCTTTATAAGGAGATAAGGATCCACCTTTTCACCCCACGCCTTCTTCTTCCTCAGCCCATCTGTCGTGGAATTGTCACGGCAGATGTCCTGGTAGAAGGACTTAGTCGTGGAGCCATTGCGACGTAGTTAGCTTAAAGGGGTTAACAGGACAAAGGACACGAGGAGTTTATACTGGTTCGGCCCCTTGTGGTGAAGGTAAAAGCCTAATCCAGTTTGAGGTGGTATTGCTAGGGTTTCGATTACCAGGGAGCGAATACGCTTGGCCTGGCTTTTGATCTGTTGTCTCTTGTCCTAAACCGCCACCGGGTCGCCACTTTATATACACAGGTTGACGCCCCGTGGCTCACAGAGTCCCGACCGGCTCATAAACACGTGTCCAGCTCGGTGACCTATTACATTTGCCTTACGATACAAGTTATACACTTATGGCAGTTTACCCCTATGGTCCTTAAGTCGCCTTTGGGCTTCGGGCCCTTAGTGGGTCTGCGTCATGAACCGCCACCTTTAACATCTTCATGGGCTTCGTCTTGATGAACCGCCATTGGGATAACCCGACCCCTCCTGGGCGGGTCATATCCAATAGTCATATCCCCAACATTAGGCCCCAGGTTGATTTGAACTTGTTCATGTCAATCTTCAACACTTAGAAAAAATCCATCTTCGTTTGCTCTTATAAGATATTGTAACCCACCATGACGTCAGCTCCTGAATTACGGGAAATCGCCATGACGTCATCTGTCATTAATTCTGCACAATACCCAACATATCTTAACAGATCCTTATCTTTTAATAACTATCTAAAAATTGAGGCGTCCGTTTAGCTGGATAACCCTTCATTGGCCTCCTCGTTTTTCGCAGCCACCTGTAACCCTTCTCCTTATAAATAGGGTCAGGCAGCCCTCTTTTCATTTTCTCCTCTTTTCCTTCCTGTCTTCCACCTCTCGACGCATCTGCACAGTTGATCCCTGCCGCCGCCACGAAGCTTCATCGTCTTCCTCCACCTCGGCCGCTGCATCGACCTGAACGGGACCAGAGAAACTGCGGCGCCTCTCCATTGCTCATCGGATCCAGTAAGCACCTTATCTTCTCCGCCATAGATCTCCATTAGGGTTTCTATAGTTCTTATGAGTTCATCATCGTTCTTTGTCACGCCTCTGTATAATCCTTACTTTGATCCAAAAATGGCCTTTAAAATATGCAGAACCTGTTTCTCTCCTTTGTCTCAATCACTGATCATACCTTTTAGATGCAGAAATCTCGCCAATGTATTAGTTCCTCCACTGCTGCAATATTTAGGCTTTGATTTATTTTCTTTTTGCACACAACGCTAGATCCAAATCATCTGCCCCAGTCTGTAAAACCTGTTTATTCAACACTTAGCATATTTCACTCTTGATAGATACCAATCTGGTCATGGTGGCTTACACCGATTACCACTAGCCATATGTCATTAGGCCCCATTTAAGCCGCCACTCTGAATATATACTTTAACGTTTTACATCCAGCTTTAATAAATCAACTTAAACCGGCAAAAAATTTCTTTCCTTTAGGCTTCTTTCTTCACAATGCCGCCGAAGACAGTCACCTCATGCAATTGGGTTCCCTCCATTGTCACTGAGAGCACGCTAAAGGACTTTGTCAAAATCAGCTATTTACTAGCAAAAAATGTCATGTATTGGCGCGCCCCTGACCCAGGCGAAGAAAGACCTCAACCAAAGGATGACGAGGTCATTGTTTTTACTGATCACATGAATCAGGGCTTCTCACCGCCCGGTTCTAAATTTTTCCGAGATGTTCTGCACTTCTTTCAACTTCATCCTCAAGACATCGGACCCAATTCCATGTCAAACATCTACAACTTCCAAGTCTTCTGCGAAGTTTACCTTCAAGAGGAGCCCAGTGTTGAACTCTTTAGGGAATATTTTTATTTAAACCGCCAAAATGAGTTTACTAATAGACCCAGCTTGGAACTTGGCGGAATCTCAATTCAACGAAGAAGAGATGCTATCTTCCCCTATGCTTGCTTGCCGAGTCACCCCAAGGATTGGAGCCAGACATGGTTTTACTGCAAAGACACCTCTCCGGCTGACGAGAATCCACTGCCGGGTTATCGTGTCCAGCGTCTTGACCCAAAGCACCGTCTTCCTGAAAAGATTTCCACTGCCGAACGTGCAAAGCTTGCCCCTATCATTGTAAAGGTCAAGGCTCTTTTTGGAAATGGGTTAACTGGCATCGACCTGGTTCGGTGCTGGGTTTCTTGGCGAATCATACCCTTGAGCCACCGACCCGGCTTAATGTGTACTTACACGGGCTGTACAAAGGATCCACTGCGCCACAGCTCCGTTCGTTTAACTGACGAGGCAATCAATGAGATGACAAAGATCCTTCTGAATGAAGATTCGGAAGACTGCAGCAATGTGGGTCTGAACCCTTTCTGCAAACTTAACCCGCCACCGGATGTGAGTCTCCAACTTACTTACTTTTACCTCATCATTCAAATACTTTATTAACTCAATGTTGATGACTTTCACAGGCTAAATCTGATTTTTGGAAAAAGAAATATGACCATGAAGTTGCCAAAAAGGCCGGGGCTGCCAAGAAAGCCGCCAAGGAAACTAAGAAGAAATCAAGTGCTTCCGACATGTTTGAACTGAATGACAGCTCTGAGTCGGAGGTAGCCCTTGACTCCCTTGGCTCCCTTGTCAACTATCTTATTGACACTAATTATTATCAGGATGACATGGGGGCCAGCCAAGCCGTTGAAGAAGAGGTAACTATTATTTCCTCCGGCTCAGCACCTTTGCCAGGACAAAAAATTCGATGAGTAACCTGGAAAGTAAGCTTTTCACACCCCTTAGCTCATTTGGATCCTCACTTTCTTTTGAAGCAACAGCAGCACGAGCAACGATGACAGACTCGGACCGGCGGAGGTGAAGAATTATCCTTCGGCTTACCAAATACTCCAGCTCCGCGGAAGCATCGAAACGAGGTCCTTCCAAATTTAAACTCTTTACCCACTGGCGGGTCTCATTCGCCAGCCACTTAACTCTTCCGACTCAAACTACCAGGAGGCTTCTCGCTCTTCTTCTGGCGACTCATCACAGACCCAACTGCCGGCTTTCAAGACTGCTCCTGGGTAATAACAATTCCTTCACTGCCTATTGTCTTATACTTTTTTATATCTGTACTGACCTCTCATGACCCATGCAGTGGAAAGGAAAAACCTAGCAAGAAGGTAAAGGTGATCAAGCCGGCTGAGGATCCCAAAGTTCCTAAGCCGGAACAACAAATTCCAGCATCTGACATCTCCGTGGTACAACCCGACGAGCCTGTCCATGATGTTCCATCAGAGATTCCTGACCTTTCCAGTGACCAGACAAAACTCAATCCTTTGATTACTGAATCATCAAGCCCACTTAAACCGTCTGAAGAACATGCTGATGATGTCATGATCACTGGTACCGTCTTTAAAGAACCGGGAAATCCAACTGTCTTGGCTAAACGCTCCGCCAAACAGGAATTTATTGAAAAGCAGAAAGTGAGATTTGACATCGCTGATTATTCTTAGTTGAGCAGTAGTGAAGTACTCTCTGGCTACCTCAACCAAGTTCACACCAGCCGCGATCTTGAAATTGATATGGTGAAGCAGATGCATCAAAAATATGAGGTATGAATTCCTGCTTAAATAAGTTATGTACATCCCGCCAGCCCCGAAGTCTATTGGGTATGATTGAATTGAATATGTTGTAGACTTAGAATAACCATAAGCATATTTGGTAGAATCCTTCCAAGGCCGGTTTTCACCATTAGAATTAGACCGGATTTTAAACAATTATCATTGCATCCATAGTCCCCAAGGGTCGGTTTAATCAGCATGAATGAGCCAGTCCTGTTCACTATTGTTTATAAAGGAGAGCTTAGCTGTGTAGCCCCATGAACCGGCTGTGATTGTTTACGTCACAACCGGGTCATCATAAAGTAGTAAGGAGACGCAAGTAATATGCATTAGCCCCCAAGTGCCAAGTACTCTTGCTTGCAAAGTGGTTGGGACTTATTCACATGAGTCATTGTATGAAGAATTTTTCGGCAGACATTAGCCCCCAAGTGCCAAGTGTTGTTGCTTGCAAAAGGCTTGGGACTTATATTCCTGTAACCTGGTATGAATGTGTTCGCAACTCTGTGCTTGTACAGGATGCCACTGCTGAACTTCAATCACAATTGGCTGATGCAAAGACCCGGCTGGAGAATCAAGAATCTGAGACCCGAAAAGCTGATGCAAAATTCCAATTTAGCGCGGCTGAAGTGGAAAAGCTAAATCCCAGTTTTGAGGCTGAAAGAAACGCCTGGGCTGAAGAGAAGACTGCTTTGATGCAGCGGGCTAAAAAAGTGGAGGCGGCTCTTCAAGAGGTGACCACTGAGCTTACCGGTTTAAAACACCGTGTATCCCAGATGGTTTCTACTATCTTTGGTGAGTCGCCTTGCTAACGTCAAAATTGAATCTCTTCCTTGGGTATAAACCGCTTGTAACTAATCTATGCTTATTACTCAGGTCCCAGGAGCAGCAATCTTAACCAAGACATGCTTGTGAAGCTCAAGGCTGTTTATACACTTGTTGAACAGCTATATGCTAGAGCTCAGTGCACACTGGCCACAATTTCTCTGACGAATCAAGCACCTACTCTCCTGATTGATGTCTTGAAAAAACTCTCTATTCTGCCTGCTAGGATTGACGAGATGAAGCGGTCATCTGCAAGAGCCGGTGCCGTGACAGCTTTAAGCCGGGCCAAGGCATGGCTAACAGAGCTAGACCCGGCCGAAATAGCTACTGTATACCCAAGCTTAAAGGAAGATGGCACTCCCTTTGATAAGAAAGACTTTGCTGCCTGCATTAAGGAGATACGTCCCCTGGCAAGCCTGATTGCAAATGAAACAGATCTTTCAAAATACCAACCGGTTTATAGCATGGAGAATCAGAAGATGCCCACGTCGGCTTATAAAGTGATGGATCTAATCCCCCCAGTCCATAAGCATACTTTCGCCCCTGAAGTTGAACCGTCCGAACTTATAGATGATGAAGCTGAATTTCAAGCCTTGTGTGGCATCGATTGGTCATCACCAAATTTCCAGACGGCGGAGGAGGACGAAGAACCGGAGAAGGATGATCCAGAAGCCTCAAGTCATCAAGGCCAAGAAGAGTGATTCGCCAGGCGGTTTATATATTTGATCCTTTGAAAATACTTGATCTTTTTGGCTCACTGAGTCATGTAATAGGCTAGTGAAACTTTGATCTGTCGTGCCATCGTGCACATCTTTATTTTGCGCAACACTGTTTGATCCGCCATTTGAAAAGCTACTAGTTTATACTTATGATGTCGACGTTATGCAGATGAGATTAATCATTACCCTGCACACAAGTAAATCACAAGTGCCCTAGCGGTTTACCGCAGGACGGGTCATAATACCCAATTTAAACCACCGGGGACAAATAGTACATAACCAGGGCCAGTATAACCATAATTTTTATACAATTGTTAATATAACATCATACCTGTGGCATTTGCTTAAACTGCCGGCTTAGCAGATCCATGTAGTAAGGGAAGATTGAGGATGCATTGTCCTATTCAATGGACTCATGCTTGTACGCCTGATGATGCCGCACTTCCATAAGGGGTAATATTCCAAGTGTTTAGAGCCTAACTCTGAACGTAAGATGATTATTCTACGGTGACTTAGAATCTGCCATCATGGCGGGTTATATATAACCCGAAGATGCTCAAATATGAGACATAGATAGGGCAGCTTGGCCCGATCTTTGAAAACCATATGGTGATAGAAAAGAGGCAATATAAATCCGAAACGAAATAAAAACTCCAAATAAAAATACGAGGCTTTTCGAGGCCGCCAAGCCAAAGTCTCTTCTTCAATGAAACTAGCTTGATAGCCACTGGAAGGTCCGCGCTTTCTGTGAGCCGGCTCTCACATGACCCAATCGACATTTGAACCCGGATAAGTTCAGGTCTTATTAAAGATAGACTTATCGGGAGTACGTGGGGTTGGAGTAGCATCGTGCATCACAGGCCAATTTATCCAAGTTTCAAGGAAGGCGGCTTAATAGCCTGGGTTTTATCCTTGCTTTCCGTAACTGGCTCTCTCATGACTTAATCAATGTTTGTAATCTTAACAAGTTCAGTGTCTGACTGTTAGGAACATAGAGGTCAAATCAGGAATACCTGATGGAGAAGCATCTGGCATACATGCAGAATAACCCGGATTTTTGGTGAATACACCTGGCATCCATGCCAATCAAAAGGGTGGATATAGCTATGTTCGTTGAATAGGAAGCCCCCTAGTGATATATTTGTGAATCGTGCTCAGCGGGTACCCATGTTTGAGCTGTGCTATGCACCCAACTCTCCCGAGTCCCTGTAATTTTGGGCGTCAAGCCTCTTAAATAATCATGTGTGATAATAAAGACTCAGCTTTGAAAAAAGTGAAACGACAGAGGCCCCGATTTATCAGGGATGCTGGCTTTATTATACTGTTTATAATATATACATCATCAAACTATGTACATGATGAGAGCCGGTGGCTCAAGTATAGTAAGGCCAAAGATGAGCAATATTCCACGGCCGACGGGTTTCCTCCTCCGATGTGCGTGAGTCCTTACGGTCTCGAACATCGATAAGATAGTATGACCCATTATTCAGATTCTTGCTGACCACAAAAGGCCCTTCCCAAGGTGGGGATAGCTTGTGCATATCAGTGTGATCCTGGATAAGCCGGAGCACAAGGTCACCTTCTTGAAAAGTTCCGGTTTTAACTCGACGGCTGTGATAACGACGTAGATCTTGCTGGTAAATCACCGAACGAGCCGCCGCAATGTCACGCTCCTCATCTAACAGGTCAAGTGCATCCTGACGTGCTTTTTCATTGTCAGCTTCAACATAAGCCGCCACGCGGGGCGAGTCATGACGGATGTCACTAGGGGGAACTCCCTCTGCTCCATAAACCATGAAGAAAGGCGTGTAACCCGTAGATTTGTTGGGGGTAGTATTGATACTCATATCACTGAGGGTAACTCCTCCACCCAACAACCCGACGTCCTCTACAAAGGAACCATAAGCCGGGGCTTGATGCCTCTCAATATTTCTTGATTGGCTCTCTCAGCTTGACCATTGGATTGGGGGTGAGCCACTGATGATACATCAAGTCGAATATGCTCACGTTGACAAAACTCTTTCATAGCACCCTTGGATAGATTAGTGCCATTATCAGTTATAATGCTGTGGGGGAAACCAAAACGGAAAATCACCTTTTTGATGAATTGAACCACCGTTGCCGCGTCACACTTACTGACTGGTTCTGCTTCTACCCACTTTGTGAATTTGTCAACCGCCACCAAAAGGTGGGTCTTTTTATCCTTGGACCTTTTGAAAGGCCCAACCATGTCAAGCCCCCAAAATGCAAACGTCCAAGTGATTGGAATCATCCTCAATTCTTGAGCCGGCACATGAGCTCGTCATGAAAATTTCTGACAACCATCGCATTTACTGACTAGATCCTCAGCATCAGCATGAGCCATCAGCCAATAAAACCCATGACGAAAAGCTTTAGCCACAAGAGATTTAGAGCCGGCGTGATGATGACAATATCCTTCATGAATCTCACGAAGAATATCACGTCCCTCCTCGGGAGAAACACAACGTTGAAACGCCCCTGTGACACTACAACGATGCAACTCTCCGTTGACAATAGTCATTGACTTAGACCGCCGGGTTATCTGCCTGGCCAAAGTTTCATCCTCAGGTAACTCGCCCCGGGTCATATAAGCCAAATATGGAACTGTCCAATCAGGAATGGCATGATGAGCCGCCACCAATTGTGCTTCCGGGTCAGGAATAGCAAGATCCTCCTCTGTAAGCAATTTGACAGAAGGGTTAAGCAGAATATCCAGGAAAGTGTTAGGTGGCACCGGCTTATGCTGAGACCCTAACCGGCTTAAAGTATCAGCCGCCTCATTCTTCCTGCGATCAATATGCTCAACTTGGTAACCCCTGAAGTGACCTGCAATAACATCAACCTCTCGACGATAAGCCGCCAGATCCTTAGAATCCCACGTGCCAGAAACTTGCTGAGCTACCAGATCTGAGTCGCCGAAACACCTTACCCGACTTAAGTTCATCTCTTTAGCCATCCGAAGACCATGGAGCAAGGCCTCATACTCAGCTGCATTGTTAGTACAAGGGAACATCAGCCGGAGAACATAAGAGAATTTATCACCTCGTGGGGAAGTTAATACAACTCCAGCCCCTAAGCCTTCCAACTGCCTAGACCCATCAAAGTGAATAGTCCAATATGTGTTATCTGGCTTCTCCTCAGGCATCTGCAACTCTGTCCAATCATTAATAAAATCCACAAGTGCTTGAGATTTGATGGCTGTACGAGGCACATATTTCAAACCATGAGGTCCAAGCTCAATGGCCCATTTGGCCACCTGACCTGTGGCTTCTCTGTTTTGAATAATATCTGTCGGCGTTCTGGGAACGGGGGTCCCTAGACTTGCCTGCCTGCGGCCCACGACGTGGTGCTGCGAGCGGGCCCGTACGGCCCATCTTCACCAACAAGCATTCAAGACCCTCGCGAGGCGGACGACACGAGACCTCCTCGGGAGCGGCCTCACTAGGCTGGCTCGCGAGGGGCGGAGAGATCATGGCAAGGCAAACCTCGCGAGGTTCTCGTGACGTAATCCATGACGATCAAGGCCAGGCGTGCGCCAGCGCGCACAGTGTCCTTGCTTCCTCTTTGGTGCTAAGGAGGCAAGCTCAGGCGAAGAGTTTCAAGGCATCAAGCAAAGGTTTCCCTATCGGTGCAACGAGACCAAGACCAGCAGGACAACAGGACGGGTGTCACTTTGGAGCCCAAGATGGCGTCACCACCAGAGCCTTTGGCAGGCGAAGACCACCTTTAGTCAGGATAGCTTGTACTAGCTGTCCCCTTTCAAATTGGCCGTTGTGGACTCCCTTCCCGCTCAATATTTGGGAAGAGGACCAGGGCCTCTATAAATAGGACTAGCCACCACCGTAGGAGGCAACTCATTCAGGGTGATCCCCAACTCATCTTGAGATCATCCTCACACGCACAAGCACAAGAACACCTCAACCCCAGGAGGCTGTTCTTCCATTGTAACTGTTCATCCTCAGCCCAAGAGGCAATCCACCACCACCACACTGGAGTAGGGTATTACACCACAACGGTGGCCCGAACCAGTATAAACCTTGTGTCACTTGTGTTGCGAGTTCACTGAGCCTAGCCTTTAGATCGCGGAGTGTGTGAGGGCGTGATCAGTGGAGGAGAGATCTTCGTGCGCACCCCAGTGTTTGAACCTTGAGGGTTTTGCCGGAACTCGTGATCCGACAATATCCCCCAAAGGGGCAGAACTAACCATAGTGATAGGATGACCTAAAAAATACTGCTTAAGCTTCCGGCTAGCCATGAAAACCCCATACACAAGCTTCTGCCAATGCGGATATCTCTGTTTGGACTCAATAAGCACCTCACTGATGTAATAAACCGGCCGTTGAACCGGATATTCCTTGCCTGGCTCCTTCTTTTCCACCACAATGGCTACACTGACAGCTCGACTATTGGCAGCCACATACAACAACAAAGGCTCCTTATCAATGGGAGAAGCGAGAACGGGCGGCTCAACCAACTGTTTCTTTAAATCCTCAAACGCTTGATTAGCAGCATCACTCCAAACAAAGTTATCTGTCTTCTTCATCATCTGGTAAAGAGGGATAGCCTTCTCACCCAACCGGCTTATGAACCGGCTTAAGGCCGCAATACGACCCGCCAAACGCTGAACATCATTAATACATGCCGGCTTAGCCAGAGAGGTAATAGCCTTTATCTTCTCTGGGTTAGCTTCAATACCTCGTTCAGAAACCAGAAAACCCAAAAGCTAACTAGCTGGTACACCAAAACACATTTGGCCGGGTTAAGCATCATCTTATAAGCCCGAAGATTGTCAAAGGTCTCCTTCAAATCATCAATTAGGGTCTCCTTCTTCCTGGACTTCACCACAATGTCATCCACATAAGCATGAACATTACGCCTGATTTGATTATGAAGGCAATTTTGCACACACTGTTGGTAAGTCGCCTGGGCACTCTTGAGCCCAAAAGGCATGGACACATAGCAGAAGGCTCCAAATGGAGCAATGAAAGCTATCTTCTCCTGGTCCTTAACTGCCATTTTGATCCGATGATAACCAGAATAAGCATCCAAAAAGCTCAAACGCTCACAACCCGCCGTAGCATCAATAATTTGATCAATACGAGGGAGAGCAAAAGGATCAGCCGGACAAGCCTTATTTAAATCTGTGTAATCCACACACATACGCCAAGTGTCATTCTTCTTAAGCACCAGCACCGGGTTAGCCAACCACTCAGGATGGAAAACTTCAACAATGAACCCAGCCGCCAAGAGCCGCGCCACTTCTTCACCAATAGCCTTACGCCTCTCTTCATTAAATCGACGAAGGAATTGCTTGACCGGTTTAAACTTCGGATCAATATTGAGAGTGTGCTCAGCGAGTTCCCTCGGTACACCTGGCATGTCAGATGGTTTCCATGCAAAGATGTCTCGGTTCTCACGGATGAACTCGATGAGTGCGCCTTCCTATTTCGGATCCAAATTAGCACTTATGTTGAACTGCTAGGATGAGTCGCCCAGAATGAAATCAACTAACTTAGTGTCATCCGCCGACTTAAACTTCAAGACCGGTCATGCTCCGTAGTTGGCTTCTTAAAAGATGTCATATCTGCTGGGTCAACATTATCTTTATAAAACTTCAACTCCTCTATTGCACAGACAGACTCAGCATATGCAGCGTCACCTTCTTCACACTCCAAAGCTATCTTCCGGCTTCCATGTACTGTGATAGTCCCCTTGTGACCCGGCATTTTGAGCTGCAGATAAACATAACAAGGCCGTGCTATGAACTTGGCATAAGCCGGCCGCCCAAACAAAGCATGATAAGGGCTCTTGATTTTAACCACTTCGGAGGTCAGCGTCTCAGACCTGGAATCGTACTCACCTCCAAAAGCAACCTCCAAGGATATCTTACCCACTGGATATGCCGACTTACCAGGCACCACACTGTGAAAAACGGTGTTTGATGGCTTAAGATTTTTGTCGGTCAATCCCATGCGACGGGAAGTTTCATAGTAAAGTATATTAATGCTGCTTCCTCCATCCATGAGTACTTTAGTAAATTTATAGCCCCCAACCTGAGGCACTGAGCTAGGTGACCCGGATTATCAACCCAGGGCGGGTGATCCTCACGACTCCACACAATAGGCTGCTCAGACCACCGTAAGTAACGTGACACCGCCGGCTCAACAGCATTTACTGCCCTCTTATGAAGCTTCTGATCCCGCTTACATAAGCTAGTGGTGAAGATGTGGTACTGTCCACTATTCAATTGCTTCTGGTTGCTCTGATAACCGGATTGCTGCTGTTGATTCCCCTGATTATTCTGCTGGTTGTAACTGCCCTGATTGCCTTGACCTTGAAAACCGGAGTTAGAGCCGCCGCCTCCACGACCCGGGCCATGAGGGCCGGACCCTGAACCGCCGTCTGGGCCATGGTTGTGTTGGAATAGATGAGAATCCCTGTATTGTCTCATGATGCTGCAATCCTTCCACAAATGGCCAGACGGCTTTTCCTGCGTCCCGTGCTTCAGACATGGCTGATTCATTATTGTCTCCAGGTCAAATTTCGCCCCTTGAGCCGGCCTTCCCTTACGATGCTGGTTATAATTCCGTGCACCGGTGTTGGCCACAAAGTCATCAACCTTGCGCTTACCATTACCTCCTTGACCGGCCGGGTTATGCTGCTGCCCCCTTACGCTGCTACTCTTCTTTCCCTTTCCGGATCTTTCATCCTTAGAGTCGGGGTCCTTGGTACTATCAAAGTCGGCGTACTTGACAAGGTCCTCCATGAGCTCCCCCATGTCATTGCAATGACGTTTAAGCCGCCCAAGCTTTTGCTTGAGTTGGAGGAAACGACAATTTTTCTCCAACATCAAAACTGCTGAGCCGATGTTGATATTATCAGATGAGTGTATGATAGTCAAGACACGGGGCACCTAGCTGGTTGTTGACTCGCCCTCAGCTTGAACACAAGACAGCAAATCCACGATTGACATAGGCTGCTTGCACGTATCTTTGAAATTTTGAATAAACCGGGCCTTCAGCTCCGCCCACGATCCAATGGAGTTGGCGGGTAGCCCCTTCAACGAAGTACGAGCCGTCCCCTCTAGCATCATGGTGAAATACTTAGCATACGCAGCTTCACTAACATCCAGCATCTCCATAGCCATCTCATAACTCTCCACCCAAGCTTCAGGGGGTTGATCTGCTGGTAATTAGGCACCTTACGAGGGCCCTTAAAGTCCTTGGGTAATCGTTCGTTATGCAGAGCCGCCGTTAAACACGGCACGCCCCAGGCTGAGGCCATGCCTGCCTCCACTGAAGTCATCGGGTAAACCGTCGCGTGTGGATGAGCCGCCAGCTGAGCCGCCAGTTCGGCCTCCCGACGCGCTCTGCCCTGATCCACCAAGTTCTGGGCATTGGCACCATCGCGCGCCGGGTCATGCTCACGAGGCTGGTTACGACGCTGCTCGGTACTTGAAACTGCTGGCGAGTCAATGTGCCTGCTATAGCTCCGGCTCGGACGAGGGGTTGAATGAATCCGCTCATGACTATAAGAATAGGCCTGCTGCTGTACCAATGCTGTTTGAAGAAGTTCTCTGGCCCTCTGAGTTTCAACCGCCGTCGGAGAGTCGGCTTCGACTGGCAGAGCCGCCAATCGCGTTGCCGCAACAATCATTTTGTCCAAAGGGTTGGAATAATGACCCGGCGGTGTCACAACATGCTGACGCGGGGTATTATTCACACGCGGGGAACCTGTCACGCGCGGCTGAACCGGCGCTCCACCCTCCGGCGCTTCAACCGTCCAGTTTACCACCGGCGGGTTACTGGTCCCTGCTCTAGGCGTATTGAAGAGGTTCCTTGATTCATAAACCAGGGGTAGCTGACTCTGGTATCTCCTCGTCATGACCTCGTTTGAGGCATTCTGATCCAACGTGAGCCGGTAGGAATCTGCTTGAATCCGCTGCGCTTGGGCATTTAAAACAGCCCACTTTGTAGTCATCCTAGCATTCTCAGCCGCCAGCTCTTCCTTGGCTTTTGCTATCTCATCACGCAGTTTAGCCACATCCACCTTATGCTATTCCTGATTATCCAGGGTTACTTCCACCCCCATTAGAGTCGCCAGAGCCTCCAACAGCTCTGTTAAAACTTGAGCCGGCGGGAGTGCTGATCCGCCAGCACCAGCTGCCGCTGCCGCCGGTGCACTGGAAGTCATAGCTGCGGCGGTTGTCGAACCGAGAGCCGGCTGGGTGCTGATACGTCTCCAACGTATCTATAATTTTTTATTGTTCCATGCTATATTATATTCTGTTTTGGATGTTTATTGGGCTTTATTATACACTTTTATATTACTTTTGGGACTAACCTATTAACTGGAGGCCCAGCCCAAATTGCTGTTTTGTTGCCTATTTCAGTGTTTCGAAGGAAAAGGATCTCAAACGGAGTCCAAACGGAATGAAACCTTCGGGAACGTGATTTTCGGAACAAACGTGATCCAGAGGACTTGGAGTCTACGTAAAGCAATCAACAAGGAGGGCACGAGGCAGGGGGTGCGCCCTCCACCCTCGTGGGCCCCTCGTGGCTCCACCGACGTACTTCTTCCTCCTATATATACCTACGTACCCCACACGATCAGAACGAGAGCCAAAACCCTATTTCCACCACCGCAACCTTATGTACCCGTGAGATCCCATCTTGGGGCCTTTTCCGGCGCTCCGCCGGAGGGGGCATTGATCACGGAGGGCTTCTACATCAACACCATAGCCTCTCCGATGATGTGTCAGTAGTTTACCTCAGACCTTCGGGTCCATAGTTATTAGCTAGATGGCTTCTTCTCTCTCTTTGGATCTCAATACAAAGTTCTCCTCGATCTTCTTGGAGATCTATTCAATGTAATCTTCTTTTGTGGTGTGTTTGTCGAGATCCAATGAATTGTAGGTTTATGATTAAGTTTATCTATGAACAATATTTGAATCTCCTCTGAATTCTTTTATGTATGATTGGTTATCTTTGCAAGTCTCTTCGAATTATCAGTTTGGTTTGGCCTACTAGATTGATCTTTCTTGCAATGGCAGAAGTGCTTAGCTTTGGGTTCAATCTTGCGGTGCTTGATCCCAGTGACAGCAAGGGAAACGACACGTATTGTATTGTTGCCATCAAGGATAAAAAGATGGGGTTTATATCATATTGCATGAGTTTATCCCTCTACATCATGTCATCTTGCTTAAAGCATTACTCTGTTCTTATGAACTTAATAATCTAGATGCATGCTGGATAGCAGTCGATGTGTGGACTAATAGTATTAGATGCAGAATCGTTTCGGTCTACTTGTCACGGACATGATGCCTATATACATGATCATACCTAGATATTCTCATAACTATGCTCAATTCTATCAATTGCTCGAAAGTAATTCGTTTACCCACCGTAATACTTATGCTCTTGAGAGAAGCCACTAGTGAAACCTATGCCCCCCAGGTCTATTTTCCATCATATTAATCTCCCGTCAACAAGCTATTTCTGGCACCGTTTATCTTTGCATTGTTTACTTTTACTCTTTATCATAAAAATACCAAAAATATTATCTTATCATATCTATCAGATCTCACTCTCGTAAGTGACCGTGAAGGGATTGACAACCCCTTTATCGCGTTGGTTGCGAGGTTCTTATTTTTTGTGTAGGTGCGTGGGACTCGAGCGTGGTCTCCTACTGGATTGATACCTTGGTTCTCAGAAAAT
The DNA here is from genome assembly GCF_018294505.1 of Triticum aestivum. NCBI lineage: Eukaryota > Viridiplantae > Streptophyta > Magnoliopsida > Poales > Poaceae > Triticum > Triticum aestivum. Next base: position 499,817,895 of record NC_057802.1, read on the forward strand.
GAGGGAAATACTTACGCTACTTTACTGCATCACCCTTTCCTCTTCAAGGGAAAACCAACGCAGTGCTCAAGAGGTAGCAAGAAGGATTTCTGGCGCCGTTGCTGGGATATTCGCGCCAAGTCAAGTCAAGATTTGCTCTCCCAACAATGAGCCATTTCTGGCGCCGTTGCCGGGGAGTCTACGCACAAGTCAAGACATACCAAGTACCCATCACAAACTATTTTCCCTCGCATTACATTATTTGCCATTTTCCTCTCGTTTTCCTCTCACCCACTTCACCCTTGCCGTTTTATTCACCTTCTTTTTCGTTTGCCTTTTTCTCGCCAGATCTATTGTTGGCTTGTGTTACCATGTGCCTTTTATATGCTTGCATCTCTGCTTGCTAAAAATCTATTGATATGGATCCACTTAAAGTGTTCTACTTGGATCATCTTCGATCCTTATGCGCTCGTGCTGAAACCCCAACTAGCTTAGTTGATGGGAAATCTTTAGATGAGCATGCTCATTTTGTGCGTCATCGTTTGTATGAAAAGGGGAGACCCTTATGGGATCAAATAAACAGATTGATGTGTTATGCTTGGAATCTTTGTGAAATTTTAGATTTTACTTGTTGCTCTGAAAACATTAAGAAACACCTTCCCTACCAATGTGAGTTTAGTGATAATTGTTGGGTGGTAGGTGCGACATATGCCAACGGGTGGCTTATCATTGTGGGAGCCAGTAAGACATCGCCGATGCCTGTAAACGGGATAAGGCGAAGACATGCACGCCGACGAATCTTACCCAGGTTCGGGGCTCTTCGTGGAGATTACACCGCTAGTCCTGCTCTGCGGGGTCTCCGCATGATCACTAGATCAACACAAGTAGCTACAAGTGCTCCTTGAGCTGTTTGGCTAGAGGAAGAAAGGCAAGGCTAGCTCTCCTCTTCCCTCTACGTGCTGGCTAAAACTATCTTAGAGATCCACCCTTTGCATGGGTGCCCTGGGGGTTTATATAGGCCTACCCCCCAGGGATACAATGGTAATACGGCTGGATGCGGGTCCCAGCCTTCAGTGTTTGTGCTCGCCGGCTTCTCCGCCGGCCGCTGGGGCCCGCCGACAGGTGGGTTCCACCGGCTGCCGGCCTCTTGGTTGACAGGCCGGCCCCACCGCCCGGGGGCTTTGTCGGCGGCTGGTTACTTTTGCCTCGCCCCTGATGACGAGGGCTTTGTCGAGGTAAGCGTGGCTACAGTGCCACCGCCTGGCGGGCTCTCACTGTAGCCTCACCTCGTCTTGTCTCCTTAATAATGCACATACTTCGAGGGAGGGAGGTGGCCGGCTATTGGTTGCCAGCTACGCCTCAGGCCGACTAGGGGAGGTCGGGCCGCCTTCGAGCGTCTCTTTGGCTGAAGGGGCCCGCCGCCCGCGGGCCGTACTGGCACCTGTCGTGGGTGACGTCACGGTCAACATGGCAACAGTGCCACACCGGACGGGGGATGGCTGACCCGTACGGTGCACTGTGGCCATGCATGCTTCGGGATTCGGGGGTGGTAGGCTGTACTGTGGCCACGCCCCGTCTCATCACCGTTATGTGGGCGCAGCCCTGGTGGGTGCAGTCTTGGCCGGCTTCCGGGAGTCGATCTTCTTGTGGCCGGCTTTTGGGAGTCGGTCTACTTATGGCCGGCTTCTGGGAGTCGGTCTACTTATGGCCGGCTTCTTGGAGTCGTCCCTCGTATGGTTATCTTCGGGAAGGTTTTTGGAGGTCTGGTCGCCTTCCGGTAGTCGGCCTGTGAGATAGCCGACCAGGGGAAGGCGGCCCTGTGTTTTGGATACTTGAAGGCCCAATCGGCCTGATAAAATTTCAGAGAGCCAGGGGGAGTCGGTTAGGCTACATGTGGCTATTTACTCCGACAGTAGTCCCCGAAGCTGGTTGGGCTTCGAGGCTGAGAAGAGGACGAGAAGCTCGGTCAGCTTCCTATCTTGAAGAGCCAGCAGCTAGGAGCCAGCTTCGGTTGGGTATGCCGTCTTGGCGAGATTTTGAAGTCTGAAGGTGGGAGTCGGTTGGGGCGCACGCCGGGTTGCGGGTCGGCCGCTCGCCGCCCGCGTACCACGTGGCACCCTCCGGCTGAAAAAAGCCTGCCAACCAATGCGCGCGATGGGACGTCGCCGCAGGCCGGGGGCCCATCACTCCCACGCCTAGGCCCAGGCGCGCATTCTTTGTGGCCCAAAGCGGGCCGCACGCCTTTCGACGGCAGTTTCTGCACGTCGTTAGGGCGCAGTAACCACAGAACGTGGGGGAGTGGACGCAGTTAATCCCATGTTCCCCCCCACGCCTCGCCTCCTCGGCTTTGCCGCACGAGGCTATAAGAAGGGGGAGGAGGGGGAACGGCAGGCGCTCGCACGCTCCCCTCGCTCCGCAATTTTCTTCCTTTCCTTCTCCGCCGCAGCAGCCCCTCGCCGCCGCGCCGTCCTCTAGTCTTCGCACTACCCCGCAGCTTCGCCGCCGCGGGGCCGTGATTTCGCCGTCGCCGTGCCCTTTCTCGCCAGTTTCTTGCCGTCATGCAGCACGGCGGAGACTGGGATGGCTCCAACGTCCACGCGGACCACATCGACTTCCTCCGCAAGACGCGGCGGATGCCCGGCGAGGACCCGGTGCGGGTCCGTCTTGCACCGAAGAAGGAGATCACGCCGGCGCCGGAGGAAGGCGAGCGGGTAATGTTTCGCTTGCACTTCCTGTGCGGCCTTGGCCTGCCCGCAAGCGCCTTCTTCCGCTCCTTCCTCGAATTTTATCAGCTCCAGCCGCACCACCTCACTCCAAACACGGTGGTGCTGTTGTCCGCCTTCGTCACTCTGTGCGAGGGCTTCCTCGGCGTCCTTCCCACCCTCGAGCTCTGGGGGAATTCTTCCAATCCAAGCTTGGCACCCACATGCAGGGCGTGCCGGCTCAGTGCGGCGGCTTCATCGCGGTGCGGAGGCCGGTAGCCGACAACCCCTTCCCTGCCATCACGCTGATCCAGTCGGTGAAGCTCTAGCAGAAATCGTACTTCTACGTGAAGAATGTCGCCCCGCAAGGCGACTACGTCAATTTGCCGGCTTACGTAGCCGGCCCGCCGACTGGGAGGCGGCCCCAGTGGTCCTATCGGGCCAGGACGCTGTCGCCAGCTGGAGCCGCCGCTGTCGCCCGACTCCGGGTAATGATCCAGTCGGAGGGCCTGACTGGGTCCGACCTGCTGGCCGCCTTCGTGGTGCGCCGGGTGCTCCCACTTCAAGGCCGCCCTCATTTGACCAGTCAAATGAGCGGCCAACTCGATCCGAGTAGGATGTGCACCAAGGAGATGCCTCATGACGAGGTGGCTCATATGGTGAACTATCTCGCGAACTGCAAGCTCTCCGCAGAGTGGCAGTTTGGCAAGGAGCCGTACTCCAGTGCCAATCCCCCGCCTATGGTATGCTTTCTTTATCTTCTCTTCTTTTAGTTTTGTCACCAAGTTTTTCTTGGCCGACTCTGACCAGTCGGCACGTCTTGGCAGAGCCCTCTTCTTCGACCCGCGGCCGGGACAGCGGGGGCGGATCGCCAATTTCTCCCCGACCGGGCGGAGCATGACTTGGAGGACCCCAACTTGGGGGCGGCCGCCATGGACGATAACACCGAGGCAGGAGGCGGCGAAGCAGGCGGTGAAGCAGCCGGCTCCGGGCTTGGAGCCAGCTTCGACGACTGGCCGGAGGACGACGAGGCGGAAATCATCCCGCGCCGCCAGCCGGCGTCCGACCATGGCGCGGGTTCCTCCGCCGCGCCGCCTGCTCGAGGCGGAGCGCAGAAGCGTCGGGCCGCGTCGGGATTGTTTGGTAGTCGGCCGAAGAAGCCCAAGGGCGGGGCGGCGGCGACCAGTTGGGATGAGGCGGCCGCGAAGGCGGCCCGCTTCCGCAAGGTGGTGAAGCAGCCGCAAACGGTTTCGGCGTAAGAGAGGGCTCCGCTCTCTCTCTTGAGCGGATCGCTGCCGCCTCCGTGGTTTTATCGTCTGGAGGATCCGCAAATACCCGCCGCGTGGACCCTCGTGCCGAGATTCAGGCGGCAACGGAGGGGAATGCACGGGAGTCGCGGGAGGAGCGGGAGGCGGAGGAGCTGAGGGCGGCCGCTGCCAAGGCGGCGGAGGAGTCGGCGAAGGCAGAAGCAGACGCGGCGGCCAAGGCCCAGGCGGAGGCTGCAGCCGCAGCGGTAGCGGAGGGGGCCTTGCTTGTCACCCCCTACGTTTCGCGGCACCCGAGATCCCGGAGCCCCCGCCGGAGGAAGCCGCCGGCGACCTGCCGGGGATGGAGAGGGAGGAGGACGACGTCGTCGTCCGGGAGAGGGAGGCGGCACCGCCATCGCCGACTGGGGCGGATCGAGGCGGCCGACTTGACGCGCCGCTCATGTGGCCGGCTGGAGGTGAGCCGGCTGCGAAGACGGACCTGGTGGTCCGATCGTCATCACGCCAGCGCGCGGGGAAGGCGACTTCGGCGCCGGGCTCTAGCTCGTCGACCCAGGATCCGGAGACAGCCAGCGCCAGATTGGGGTGGACGCCGGGTGGCTGGACGGCCGTGGTGAACATGGCGGCGCAAGAAGTCCGGAACCGGCTTCAGTCCCAGGCCGCCATGCTGAGGCAGTACAATGATGAGTTCCTCGTGACACGGGCGGCCATTCGAGTGAGCCTTCCCGCCTTTCTGTTTCTTGATCTTGCTCTCTTCCGTGGGGGCGCGTCAGCGCACCCACTGGGTGTAGTCCCCGAGTTCCGAGTCGGCTGCTGAGTAGGCGGCTTGGAACTTCTTAGTAGACTTTGATTGCTTATCTTGCTCTTGTTCGCTTTTCTGTCCGACTTGCAGGACTACCACAACCTCCGTGCGGCTGCCTTCAACTCCCAGGCTCGGGAGCTGACCCAGAAGACTGCTGATCTAACTGAGAGCCGGAGTAAGTGCTTCATCTTTTATCTCATGTGGGGGCGCGTCAGCTTACCCACTGGGTGTAGTCCCCGAGATTCGGGCCAACTGCTGAGCACTCGGGTCGGATCTTTCCTGACGACTTCTTTCTTATTGCTTTTTTCTTCTTTGCCATATCTGCAGAGGCCAATGCCAGCCTGAGGGAGCAGCTGGGTGGGACCCAGACCGCCCTTCGCGCCAAGGAAGCCGAGTTTGCCGCCTTGGTTCAGGAGCGTGAACGCCTGGTCAAGAGGCTGGCCGACCAGGAGGAGAGCCACAAGGCGGCCCTGAAGGCGGTGCAGGACATCGAGGCCGCCCTTCGAGCCGAGTACGAGACCGAGGCGGCGAGCTGGGCTGAGGCAAGGCGGTCGCTGATCAGCAGCTATGGCCAGATCGAAGACTTGGTCGACGGTAGGCCGCCCTCTTCTTCGTTTCTTGCTTGCTGCTTGCCATTTAGTCCATTCTCTTACTTTGTGTATTTTCTCTTTCTTTCTTGTGCAGAGTACTTCCCTGGTTACTCTACCGCCGCCAACCAGGTTGTCGAGGCTCACCGCGAGGCACGAAGGCAAGCCGGTGTGGAGATCGCGCCGAATGCTCGTCGGTCGCTTGAGGAGCAGCTTCTGGCTATCCATGCCCACCTCCAGCCGGCTCACCGCATGCTCCGCCGTCTTCAGCACGTTGGGGCGCAAGTGCTGGCCGCCCTCTGGCCTGGCGAGGCGGTTCCCCGTACCCCCAGTCGGACTGCCGACTGGCTGGAAGTAGCGGTTGGCTGCTTCGAGGCCTAGAAGGCTTCTGCAGCTCGGTCAGGCGCCAGGCGGGCGCTGGAGTTCGTCAAAGCCTGGTATCCTGAGTTGAGCTCGGACCAGCTGGCCACCTGGGGGCAGGAGGCTGACGAGGAGTTGGAGGCGGTGCAGCCGGCTATCATCCAGCGCGCTTCGACAATCGCCAACTACACCGACACCAGCGCCTTTGCTCCTGAGGTGGATGATAATGGCATTGCTCAGTCGGAGGAGTGGTTCGGGCTGAACCCGGCGGATGGTGAGGACTCGGCGGAGGAGATCGACTCCAGCGATGAGGGCGAAGAGGAGGAGGGAGAGGATGGTGAAGACGCCGTGCCAGATGGTGGAGCAACCGGCCAGCCTCAACTTGATCGTGCCTCCAGCAACGAGGCGCGTGCGAACGCGCCGCCTGGAGCCGGCGATGATCAAGCCGAGACTCGCCAGCCGGCCACTCCTCCAGCCGGCACTGTCGTCTCCGCCGACCAGCCCGGTCACCTATTGCGCCCTTAGTCTGATCCGCCATCTTTGCTTTCCTGTTTATTGCTCTTCGAACAATATTTTGTTAAGTTTGCGCAGTTCCACCCACTGGGGGGTGCAAATTATGTTGACTGCCGGCCTGTTGAAGGCCTTATGTGTAAATATAGTCTTGCCAAGATCTCATCTGTCAGCAACTCTCTGTTTACTAGGAAGTTGAGGATGGGCTGGGCCCATGATGGAGCTGTGACTTCTTCTGTTGTCAGTATGGCTACTATGACCCGGGTGGGTGGGTGGGTTGTGTGGTGAAGAGTTGGAGTCGGCCACCGCCTGTTGTGTCGTTGCAGTCCCCGGGCTGACTGCTGCAGTCCCCGGGCCGGGTTCTGAAGTCCCCGAGCCGGGTGCGACTACGACAGTCCCCGGGCCACTTGTCGAAGTCCCCGAGCCGCCTGCTGGGTTCCCCAAGTCGGATCCGGCTGCATCAGGGGCAGGCGGTACGAAGATGGAGTCCGATTCTGGAGACGGCTTGACAGACGGTTTGAGGAGGCGTTGGAGAGAGACGCCGGTTGGTATAGCTTGTCGGGTGGAGCCGATCTGTGCCAGGGCATCTGCTTGCTCATTGTCGGCCCGTGGCACGTGGAGGAACTCGCACCCTTCAAAGTATCCGCTGATTTGCTGGACGAGGAATCGATAGCTCGCCATGTTTGCGTCCTTGGCGTCCCAGTCGCCAGATGACTGCTGGACCACCAAATCCGAGTCGCCATGACACAAGATCCGAGTTCTTTGGCTAGCCGGAGCCCATGTATGAGCGCCTCGTACTCGGCCACATTGTTGGAGGCGGCAAAATGAATTTGCAATGTGTATATGAGCTTGTCGCCCTTGGGAGAGGTGAGGACGATGCCAGCTCCCAAGCCGGTGCGCATCTTGGATCCGTCGAAGTGCATTCGCCAATGAGTGGAGTCGGGAGCTGGCGGTAGGTACTGGGTCTCGGCCCAGTCGACAAGGAAGTCGGCCAATGCTTGGGACTTGATGGCGGTGCGGGGCTGGTAGAAGATCGTGTAAGGAGCCAGCGCAATGGCCCACTTAGCCACCCGACCGGATGCATCCCGGCTGCCTATGATCTCCGCAAGCGGGGCAGTGCATATGACCGTGATGGGATGCTCTTGAAAGTAGGGCTTCAGCTTCTTGGCGGCGAAGTACACTCCATAGCACAATTCTGGTAATGCGGGTAGTTTTGCTTCAAGGTGGACAGTACTTCGCTCAAATAATATACCGGCCTCTGGATTAACTGAGCTCGGCCTTCTTCTAGGCATTGGACCACGATGACTGTACTGACCACTCGGCTAGTCGCAGCAATGTAAAGGAGCATGGGCTCTTTCTCAATCGGCGCTGCCAGGACAGGCGGTGTGGTCAGCATCTTCTTCAACTCGTGGAAAGCTTGGTCTGCTTGGTCGTTCCACTCGAAGTGGGTGGACTTCTTCATGAGTCGGTACAGGGGGAGAGCCTTCTCCCCTAGCCGGCTGATAAAGCGGTTTAGGGAGGCTAGGCACCCGGTAAACTTCTGAACGTCTCGCAGCTTGGTAGGAATCTCCATTCTCTCTACGGCCTTGATCTTCACTGGGTTGCACTCAATGCCGCGTTCGGAGACCAAAAAGCCTAGAAGCTGGCCGACTGGTACTCCGAACACGCATTTCTCAGGGTTGAGCTTGATCTGAAATCGGCGCAAGTTGGCAAATGTTTCTCTGAGGTCTTCCAGCAGGGTGCCGCGCTTCTCCGTCTTCACCACAATATCGTCTACATAGACGTGGGCATTTCTGCCGAGTTGCTTGAGGAGGCATTTCTGCATGCAACACTGAAAAGTGGCACCGACATTTCTCAAGCCGAATGTCATAGTCAGGTAGCAGAAAGCTCCGAATGGTGATGAAGGCGGTCTTCAGGCGGTCGGCTGGGTCCAACTTGATCTGGTGGTAGCCTGAGTAAGCATCCAAGAAACTCAACAGCTCGCATCCGGCTGTGGAGTCTATCACTTGATCGATCCGTGGTAGGGCAAACAGATCTTTGGGGCAGGCTTTGTTGAGGCTGGTGTAATCTATACACATACGCCATTTATTGTTGTTCTTCAACACCAAGACCGGGTTGGCAAGCCACTCTGGAAAAAACACCTCCATAATGAAGCCGGCTGCCAGGAGCCAGGCTATCTCTTCTCCTACGATCCTTCTCTTCTCCTCCGACAGTCGGCGGAGAGGCTGCTTGACTGGTTTTGCGTCCGCTCGGACGTGTAGCTTGTGCTCGGCGAAATCCTTCGGAACACCCGGCATGTCCTTTGGGGACCATGCAAAGTTGTCCCGATTCTCACGGAGGAAGTCGACGAGCTCGCCTTCCTATTTGCTGTCCAGGTTTGCACCAATGACAACAAACCTCTCCGGGTTCTCCGGGTCCAGAGGTATCTTCTTTGTTTCCTTGGCTCGCTGGAAGGAGCCCTGAGCATCATATTCCTTGGGGTTGGGGGATAGGGCCGGCTGCTTGCTGGCCATGGCCACGACTCGGTCCAGCATCTTCTTCTCTTCAGCAATCACGAGGGACTCGGCCAGCCGGCTGCTGGCCACAGCGCACTCGGTGGACTTCTTGTAGTCTCCGGCTATGGTGATGATCCCCTTTGAACTCGGCATCTTCATCTTGAGGTAGGCGTAGTGGGGCACAGCCATGAGCTTGGCCAGGGCAGGTCGGCCAAGCAAGGCGTGGTAAGGGCTCTCTAGATCCACTACTTCAAACCAGATCGCTTCTCGGCGAAAGTGATCCTTGTCTCCGAAGAGAACATCCATCTTGATCTTGCCGATTGGGGAACAGAACAAGCCGGGTACGGTGCCATGGAACACAGTCCGGCTTGGCATGAGTTGCTTTGCCTTGATTTTCAACTTCTCCATGGTGTCACGGTACAGTATGTTGATGCTGCTTCCACCATCAATTAGCACACGGGAGAAACGGGCAGCTCGCCTTCCTGTCGCGAGGGTGGCGTCCAACACCAATGCATACGAGCCGGGAGATGGCATCACCTCTGGGTGATCAGCCCGGCTCCAGCTGATAGGCTTCTCAGACCAATGCATGAACTCGGGGTTGCTGGAGGCGACAGCGTTGACTTCTTGGTGCTGTCGGCCCCGACTGCGCTTGTCTTCAATTTGGCTCGTGAAGACAACGTAGGCGGCGTGCTCATCTGGGAACTCATCTTGAATGGCTCCAACTGCTGGTCGAACAGCCGGCTGCTGAGGGGCTAGAGGCGGCGGGCTAGGAGGTGGAGGCAGCAGTAGCCCCTCGCCCTTGGAGATCCGCGTGAGCCAATGGCACTTCTGGGTCATGTGGTTGGACGGCTTTGCGCCGCTGTGGAACTTGCAGGGGCATCAAGAGTTTGCTCGTAGGAGAAGGCCGGCTGCCAAGCCGGCCTGCCGCCCTTCTTCTTGGGCGCGGGCCACTCTTCGGGCTGTTCGTCTTCGATAGTGGCTACTTGCCGACTGGTGGAAGGCGGCATAGGGGCCTTGCGCTTGTGGTCGTTCTGGTAGGGGCGTCGGTTGGAGGCACCAGCCCGCGTCTTGGGAGCCGGAGCGAGCACCTTTCCAGAGGCGTCCACTCGGAGCTCGGTCTTCATTGAGGAGTCAGCCGTGGCGTACTTGTCTGCTATGATCAGCAGCTCGTCGAGGGTAGTCGGCTCGTCGCAGAGGAGTCGGTGCTTGAGGAGGGTGCCCTCACGGCACCCGACAGTGAAGTACTCTATGGCTTGAACCTCGTGCACCCCCTCGCAGGAGTTGCGGAGCTCGGCCCAACGCGTGAGGTAGTCGCGAGTCGATTCGCTGGGCCCTTGGACGCATAAGGAGAGCTGGCGGGGCTTGGGAGGCCGCTTGTATGTGCTGGTGAAGTTGCGGACGAAGACTTCCGTGAAGTCTAGCCAGCTGTTGACGCTGTAGGGCTTGAGGCTGTTCAGCCAGGTGTGTGCCGTGCCTTAAAGCATGAGAGGGACGTACTTCACGGCAACGCGCCTGTTGCCGTTTGCTATGCTGACTGCGGTAGAGTAGTCGATCAACCAATCTTCCGGCTTCACGGAGCCGTTGTATTTTGGCGTGTCTCTTGGGAGTGAGAACCCTTTGGGGAAGGGCTCGTCGCGGATGCGGGGGCCAAAGCAAGGCGGGCCGACATCATCTTCTTCTTCTAGCGCCAGGGATCGCGCTAGGCGGTCGATCCGGTGGCGGGCATCATTCTCGCCGACTCCTTCGCGGTGGCCTAGTCGGCCGCCGAGAGTCGGATGCGTGACAGGCGGCGGGGTGGGATATCTCTCCCCACGAGGCGGGGGGGAGGCGGATTGCCTTGTCGTTCCACCGCTCGGGGGCGGCCTTCTGCGTCGCGCTCAATGGTGACCCGAGTCCGACTGCGGCTAGCAGCCGGCTCCTTGTCTTTTCTTGCGCGGGCGCCGCTTGCAGTCGGCGTCCGGGATGTCGCGGCGTGCTCTCGGCGTGGGGGAGGACTTTCAGCGCGGGCGCCGGCTTCATGCCGTTCTGCGGCCGCGTCGATCAGCTGCTGGATGCGTCTAGTCATGTAGGGGAGCTCATCAGCCCCCAGCCCGTTCAGCTCGTCTACGGCCGCCTGAGCGGCACGCAGGTTCTCGAGTGGCGTGGCGTAGACTGGGCGGTCTGCTCCCAGCATGCTGGCGATGGCCGCGCCGCGCTTCTTGACGAGGCCGGCTCGGCTCGGCCCGCCAGGAGGCGGCGTACCAAAGGCGGCGCGGTCGACTTCGCGCTGGTGAGCCTCAGTGAGGCGTCTCATGGATGCTATCTTCTGGCCCTCCGCGATGAGGGCGAGGCGGCGTGCCTCCAGAGTCTCGGCGTCGGCGCCGGCCGGGATGGGGACGGACAAGTCGTGCAGCGCCGCTTGTAGGGCATCGTGGGCGTTCTCGCCCGAGACGGCGCCGTGGCTGATGACCAGCACCTCAGTGACAGCGCTGCTGCCACTGTCGGCTCGAGGGAGAGGGTCGTCGATGATCACCACGTTGGTGGGGAAGGCGTCAAGCGATGCCGTGTCGGAGTCGACAAGCATCGGGTCGGTGGAGCCGACCGACTCCAAGTCCACAGCAAGCTCGCTGGAGACGTGAAGCTGGTCGAGGAGGCTGACGAGGCGGCTCTCGGGGCAGTCTGTGCCCGCGTCGGACGCAGGCTCGTCGGAGATGCGAGCCTCGCCAAGAAGATTGGCGAGGCAGCTCGCCGCGCAGGCGTCGTCGACGCCTTGCAGCGCGTCAGGGCAAGCGCCATCGGGCGTAGCGGGCTGGCTACGCTCGCGGGGGAGGAAAAGGGTTCCCGTCCAGAACAGGTCTCCGGACGACGGTGCACCTGGCCCCACGGTGGGCGCCAAATGTCGGGTGGTAGGTGCGACATATGCCAACGGGTGGCTTATCATTGTGGGAGCCAGTAAGACATCGCCGGTGCCTGGAAACGGGATAAGGCGAAGACATGCACGCCGGCGAATCTTACCCAGGTTCGGGGCTCTCCGTGGAGATAACACCCCTAGTCCTGCTCTGCGGGGTCTCCGCATGATCACTAGATCAACACAAGTAGCTACAAGTGCTCCTTGAGCTGTTTGGCTAGAGGAGGAAGAAAGGCAAGGCTAGCTCTCCTCTTCCCTCTACGTGGTGGCTAAAACTATCTTAGAGATCCACCCTTTGCATGGGTGCCCTGGGGGGTTTATATAGGCCTACCCCCAAGGATACAATGGTAATACGGCTGGATGCGGGTCCCAGCCATCAGTGTCTGTGCTCGCCGGCTTCTCCGCCGGCCGCTGGGGCCCGCCGACTGGTGGGTCCCGCCGGCTGCCGGCCTCTTGGTTGACAGGCCGGCCCCACCGCCGAGGGGCTTCGTCGGCGGCTGGTTACTGTTGCCTCGCCCCTGATGACGAGGGCTTTGTTGAGGTAAGTGTGGCTACAGTGTCGCCGCCTGGCGGGCTCTCACTGTAGCCTCACCTCGTCTTGTCTCCTTAATAATCCACATACTTCGAGGGAGGGAGGTAGCCAGCTATTGGGAGCCGGCTACGCCTCAGGCCGACTTGGGGAGGCCGGGCCGCCTTCGAGCGTCTCTCTGGCTGAAGGGGCCCGCCGCCCGCGGGCCGTACTGGCGCCTGTCATGGATGACGTCACGGTCAACATGGCAACAGTGCCGCGCCGGACGGGGGATGGCTGACCCGTACGGCGCACTGTGGCCATGCATGCTCCGGGATTCGGGGGTGGCAGGCTGTACTGTGGCCACGCCTCGTCTCATCACCGTTATGTGGGTGCAGCTCTGGTGGGTGCAGTCTTGGCCGGCTTCCGGGAGTCGGTCTTCTTGTGGCCGGCTTCCGGGAGTCGGTCTACTTATGGCCGACTTCTGGGAGTCGGTCTACTTATGGCCGGCTTCTGGGACTCGGCCATCTTATGGTTATCTTCAGGAAGGTTTTGGAGGCCGGGCCGCCTTCCAGTAGTCGGCCTGTGAGATAGCCGACCAGGGGAAGGCGGCCCTGTGTTTTGGATACTTGAAGGCCCAATCGGCCTGATAATTTTTCAGAGAGCCAGGGGGAGTCGGTTAGGCTACCCGTGGCCATTTACTCCGACAATAATGGAGTCGTATCTTCGTATTCTAAGGGTGTTTATAATTACTATGATGTTCAACAAATTTAAGAATTTGTTGCTTTTAAGGTGTCGGTGTACAAAAGAAGGGGCGCACCTTTGTACCCCTTTACCAGTGCATGGGCAGTCGGAGCCGCGCCCACGATCACACCAAGCAGAACAGGGGAGGTGAACCGAGGTAAAACCGAAGCCCAAGGCAGCCAGAGCAACGCCAAGGCCAGGACCACAAAGAGCAGAGGGACGAAGCGGGTTCCCCCGAAAAGATCCTTGCCGGGCGGCCCGTCCAACACCAGCGGAGCGCACCACCATTGAGCCCACAGTTTCCAACACCATCAACCACGTTGGGCCAGGGCTCGGGAGGCACCTCCATGGTGGCATGCAGATCTTTGTGAATACAAGGAACACTCAAGATCAGATGAGGATTAGAAGACGACGATCCTCGACAAGATCCTTGCCGAGGAAAGCCACAAGACCCCCGGCAAGATCCTTGTCGGGGACGACCGCGCGCCACGGCAAGACCCTTGCCGGGCCACCCGGCAAGGCTCTCACCGAGGACGCCAGCAGGGCTGTGGCACCCTGGCTCAGAGAAAACCGGAATGCCCCGTATTCCAGCACAGAGATCGAGGAGAAGTCTTCTGGAATACCGCACTGCTTAGCATAGAACAAACCAGCTTACTATTATTACACGAATATGAATACAAGGTCTCCGATATTACAATGAATAACATCGGCACGGCGACACTACGCCATCCTCAGTTGCTCTATGCAAGCAGCAGAACAACTGAAACAGCGGAAAAACTTCTAGCAGCGGAACAACGACAACGGTGGTGAACTCCACTCCGTAGGGACTCTGGCTGGAACGCTTATCCTAGCTCGCGTACACGGGAGCAACACCAAACAAGCAAGAAATCCAGACACGACTTGCAAGCTGGCATGACACGCCAGGTCAATACATTGAATGTACTTGCAAGCTCACAATAACCAGATGCATTCAAGACAAACAACAGCATGGCAATTACAGGTTAATCAGGGATTATCATGAGATCATCAGGATAACACGGCATGAACAATACAAACATAATATCGCTAGGACAATATATGATCATGGCATGAACATATAAATCTGATGATACTAGCATGCAACATGATGACACTACATGCACCATTTATTCTGTTTGGGTTACCTCGTAACCATCACATGCAGCACTTATCAACCTCGGACATCACACGATCATCTCAGGATCAAATCAAGCTTGGTATAAACAATACCGTAGTAATCATTATATGACCAGAAGGAGCTTGATTTTTACCCACGATTCTCGCACAACATCACGAATGTACAACAACTCGGTATCCTCGATACCACGGTGATCTTTCCGGCGATCACAACCATGACCAACACTTGGTCTTACACGGTGATCTTTCCGGCGATCACAACCAACTTATCTCATCGTCGAACCGGGGTTGTCATTAATCAAGTTATTATTAATACTGTTGACTCACAGTGCGACCGACTATGAACTGGACCCTTATCCGCGGGCGCGGCTATCGATAGATTTAATATGCACTCTGCAGAGGTTAGTACATTGTACCCACACCACGGAACCCATGGCCTCGCACTCCCATTCGGGTGGACCAACGGCGTTCCGACAAAACCGATCTACTGCCATGACACTCTCCCAGCCACTCCGACTCACTCCCATTGCGCTAGTCCTGGGTGGCCCCGTGTCTACCAAAGACACAATGACCACCGTCGTCGTCCGTCCCAAGCAGGGACAAAAGCGCTTATCATGCAACTACGGGCACACAAGGTTATGTCTGCTTACCTGATCAGTGTACGCACGCTCATAACCTTCCCTAGTTGGAGGCACCGGTGAGAGGCACGACAATAGACCGAGTTAGGACCCCCCATAAGGCAAGTGTGGTTGCACTGGTGAGCTCGATTTGGTGGCACCATGACTCAGCCAACAGTTGTTCAATTTCAATTTAATCCAGTTAAACTTGAATGCAATATGCTGAGCCATGATAAAATAACATGATGCGAAAATGCATAAACATGATATCAACATAAGCACGGGGTGCAACATAATTATCCACCATATCCACAATGAATCATATCCAACTGAGCATAGTATAATGACGAGCATGAAGATCACAAGTACAACACTACTCATTGAAACCTAGCATGACCACTAGCATCAACAATAAATATCATGCAAGAGATATCAACAATGCTACCATGCAATCATTTAACCAACTGGATGCAATGGAACATGCATAACAACGGTACTCGGGACAGATGGCAGTCATGCACCGAAGACCATCACCAACATCAACATGTACTACTAGCAAGCATAAGCATATGAAAGGAATACTAGCAACTAGCAGGGCATGGTAACCAGGTGCATAACAACATAGGAAGAAAGTAAGCACTAACCCAGAAGCATTACCGAAACAACGATAACCATATTTCAAACAAGCAATCATTTAATAAATATTCAAGTTGAAAACCATGGCTACTGCATGCCTATCATGCAAGTGGGTATTGTGGCTTGCCTGGGGTGGAAGAAATCACCGGGAAAAAATGCGGTGAAACCACGAAAAGATTTGCCGGAAACAGTTCTCTCTCGGAGGGGCTGTTTACGTGCAAGGCCAAAAAGGTCATTTCACAGTGTCAAACCATAGTGAAAATGAAACCAACAGAACGGGCTCGACGAGACGAAGAAGTGGGCTTTGGAATCACCTCATTTGGAGTCGTGGTGAAAAAGTTATAGCCCGACGAAGTTCAGGGACCGATCTGTAAAAGAATCTCTACAAACAGGCCCCTGAGCTGAAAAACAGAAAACGTATTTTAGCGAAATACGCTTTCAGAATAGAGAAAACGCATTTTGAGCTGAAACAAATGAAACTACGCTTTCCAGCTGGGAAGACGTATTCGAGGAATACGCCTCCACTTATCCAGCATGGCAAGGCGGGGCCCGGCGGTTTAGAGGCTTACAGGTGGGGTCCGCCTTATTCATCTCTCTCCTCCTGGCTCCTTCTTCCTCCTCCCGACGCGCGCTGAGGCAGAGGCGAGGCCGGCTGCCCCGACGACGACCGCCGGCGACTCCGGCCACGGTAGGCGGCGCTCGACCTACCCACGTGTTTAGGGCGACAAGGCCGACCCGCTCCAGGACAGAACGGACCTCGAGGAGGGCGGGGTTGAGAGCAGCAAGCACTCTGGCGGAGGGGGCTTCGAGTGGAGATGGGACTCGAGGCCATAGCGGCTCCGGCGAGGGGAAAAGGGCATGGGGATGGTCGCTGGAGTGGTGGTGTTCTACTGGTGGTGGTAGAAGGAGGGGAAGAGCTCGGGGCTGCTCGGATTTGAGCGGAGCCCGACGGCGGCCATGGCGGCGATGGGCAGCGGGGAGAGGTCCTCCGGCTTAGCTGACTGATTGGGGAGGGAGCTGGGAGTGAGGGGAGGCCGATGCTGTGCTCGAAGGGCTCGGGGAAGGCCTATATATAGGTGGGGCGAGGAGAGCGAGCTCGGGTGCCGCCGCTCGCGCTCAGCCAAGGCTCTGGCGACGGCAGTGATCACGGGAGGGCGCTGGATCACGACGAGGGAGAAGAGGACGCGCTATAGAGGCGCACCGGGTGAGGGGGGGGGGCGAGGGCGCAGAGGAGAAGCGGCCGAACGCCATTAAAGCCTCGGTCGGCCACAGTGCGTCCGTGGGCCCGCGGCGACGAGAGCTGACGGAGGGGCTGACGGAGGGGGAAGTGGCTCCAGGAGGACGGCGACGACGCGGTGAAGCTGTTGGATAGGCTCAGGAGCGCGTAGGCGACGAGAGGAGGAGGGGCCCGAGCAATAAAATGCCCTGGACGCGGCCAACGCCTGCAGAGCGCGCGCAATGCATGCCAAGACTCGTGATCACCGCGTTCGCTGGCGCCCACAGTGCCACAAGCTAAGCCAAACGATGTCTGGGGTGTAGCCCTTCCTGGGGAGGTTGCAACTGCTGTGGTAGTTTGGTTAAAAGAGCTTCGGTTGAATGGTAATTAACCTCTGAAGTTTACTGCAGTAAACTTGGATGAACACTGCTGATCAACAGGAAGGAGTTTGGAAGCAATGGAGTTTTCTGGTAGGTTTAGGGTAATAAGGACTTTCACCCTGGTAACTTGGAGAGGATTAGGATCAAGATTTAATGTAGTTGCTTAACAACCACATAAACTGGTCCAAAAACTAGATTAGGATGATGCACTCTGATGAAGCATCAACTTGAGCTCAAATTGGGCAAGGCAGAGTCATTTGGTCCTATGAAGATGCTCAAAAAGTCTCATACCAATTGGCCAAGCCAAACTGGTACTTGCTTCACAAACATCTCCTATGGACTGAAACTTGCAAAAATTCTATAGGAATAATGGCTTGATGAACCATGCCCAAAATGGGTGGAGGCAGGTTATATGGATAACAGAAGACCTAGAAAAATTTGCAGCCATAATGGAGCAAGATAAAATATAATTGCTTCACTAAGTAAAATTTTGGACAGAATCAAAGAATTGAAGATGAGCTCACATGGAGGCATGACATGTTCTCTACTTTGGTGGAGGGCTATGATATGATGATATGAGGGACCATGCAAAATGGAAACTCATTTGGATATGCCTATCTTGCACCTCCTTCACAAAGCTTCTTTCTAGATAGAAACTTTGGAAAATCATAATTAAATAATTACTAGGAAAATGAGGTTGCATTTTGCCATGTGGCAATGATATGGACAGGAAAAGGTGTCCAAGGAGTTTGAGGTCAATTGGGAAAATGAAAATAGCACTTGCTTCCCAATGTGCCATTTAGGGCAGAATAGGAAATGAATTATTTGAGCATGATGATAAACATGACAAATGAAATATTTTGCCATATTTGAGAAAGATATGACCCAAACAATTTATGAGAATTATTTGCGAATTTTAGGAGTGATGGAAATAAAGGTTGCTTCACAACCTAGGGCAAATTGAGTTATTCCTTTAATAGAAAAGGAATATTCCCAATAAAAAGAATATTGGGCTAGGATGAAAATGACAGGGTCTAGGGAAGGATTTGGGTATGACAAGCCATTCTGGAAGCAAAGAAGAGTTCATCTTCTTCACTTTCCAGACCACAAAGCCACGGAAAAAGAAAACTCAAGCAAAAACCTCAGAAAAACAAAAGAAAAAGAAAGGGACAAAAATCAGGCTGTCACAAACCTTACCCCCTTAAAGAAATCTCGTCCTCGAGATTTGGTTGCTCAAGGAACAACTATGAAGATACTAACTTAAGGAAACCGTTTCCAACTCGGGTATCCTTTTTCTTATTTTTGTTCCCACTAAATTTTTATCTGACTGGCCTTGGGGTGGTTTGCTTTAATATATCCATATTTTGACAGATCTTACCTTGCTTGTTCATTCTTATACAGGCTCCAATTTCTTTTTAGATCTGCTGACTTAGCTGACTGTGATTGATCCTCACGACTGAAATATATGTCGGCCTCACAAATCCAAGAGTGATTTCCGCTGGGTGTGTCATCCGGCACTAACAATCTTTCATGAAGTGGTGATAAGATTTTTCTAGTGGACACCCAAGCTCTAACTCCTTGCATTGGGTTTCTCCACTAAATGCAGGTCCTTCGGGTTCCAAACAGTGAGTTGGGTCATAACCGCTTTCCTGACAGATTCTGGCTTATCGCGGAAGTTTCTGAATCATCTTAACTGGTTCCACTGTCTTGAGTGTCGGATCCGTACCAAATATTTGATTGTCGCCTGCATCACTGGTCTTGCTCCTTCATTATTGTTTTCTTGGTCTGGATTCTTGGCTGAAAGAGCTGGGCCATATTGCTTCTTCGTATCACCATAGGTACTGTCGGTGCATTTTTTCGGCAATCGCAGCTTATCCTCATTTTTCTGACAGGGTACCCCATTAAATGGCAGGTTCAACACCCCTCAAGTTCTAGGAAAATGATCATCCGAACCTTTGCAAGAAATTGGCAAATAAATCAGTAGCCACCAGAACGGTCTTCACAGCTCAGATCTGGGACATTACTAAAATAACTTAACCACGGCTGAAGACAGCCGAAAAGCAGCTCAAAACATGAGACCGGGTTGATAAGAAGAAGGTGGCAGCTCCCTAAAATAGCCAAAAAGCAGCTATAGGGCTACTGTCACAAAAAGAAACTCAACAGCTGTACGAGACGGCCGAAAAGCAGCTCAGAACTCGTGACAGTCGTTGAAGAGAGAAATAAAAATCAACATCCACCCCGGATAGCTAAAAACAGCTTAGATCACAGGCGCGGTGCCGTCATTGGAGAAAAAGGGGACAAGGGCTCATCAGGATAATTTTCCAGGTTCACAGGTACTTGCATTGAGCTCATTGATGTCGTCAATCCTCATAATCCTTTGTCACACTGCTGTGTATACTGGCTTTCTTCTCTTAACCATCCTCGTGTGGTTGTTAGATCCTCATCCGAGTGACTTGTAAGATCTTGGCGGTATGCTCACAGCATATATATGAGAATCTGATTCCCGAGACAGACGTGTATTCTGACTGATTCTTGCTTCTGACCAAAATGTTGCGGATCTGATTCTTGGGATTCACTGCCATATGCTATCAATTCACAGCATACTACCTTGTACCAATGTCTTACTGAGGAAGATTGGCTGGCTTGTGCTCGAAACTTTCATCGGGCAGCGTGCTGAAGAAGACTGGTATCATGCTTCAGAAGCTTACCCCCTTAAAGACTTTGCTGGGGAAAGACTCAGTACCTTATGCCGGAAGCTTTTCTGGTTGCCTACTGAAGAAGGCAGAGTACTTTGTACGGGAAATCATCCATGTATCGTACTGAGGAAGATAGATGAATCTTGCCTTGGAAGCTTCTCGGGTATCTTGCGAGGGAAGATTGGGTTGCTTACACCGGAAGCTTCTTATTGTGATATGCGGACCGATTTCCACATATATAACCATCTTAAATTTTTTGTTATTGATTTCTTGTATGAAACGGGGTTTTGCAGGACTATCCTCCTTTCTGAGTACATGCCATATTTTGCTTGCTTCCAGGTACATCGGGTTCTAAAATCATCCTCAACAAAAAATTAAACTTGTATCTGAGCCATACCTTTGATAATATTCTGTCAACCTTGCACACAATTTTATCTTCTTGCTGATTTAATCATTTCTGCTATGAGGAGTACACGCTGAGGGAGACTTGACACTCAGTAACATGATCAGATATCCCCCAATCTGAATGCAGTCGGCTGAGAATTCCATACTGTTGTGAGGAGTGCACGTTAATGCAAACTTTATACTGACATTCCATCCAGTATTTCTTTTGTATTCAGACGAGCTATTTCCAATTTCACTGCAGTCTGGTGACAATTCCATTCTGTTTAGCTGAGTTTCCAAATATATGCATTTCTTGCTGACTCTTCGGGTCCGGTGTCGGCTGACGAGCAACTTTAATAGGGGGAAATTTTGTAACACCGAAGGCCCAAAGAAAGAAACAAAAGAAACGACTAAAACAAAAGCACCCAAGCATACTACTAATATAATTAATCAAGCAATCATCACATATTACTGCTACTCACACCATAATATGCATGCACACCTAAGCACACAAATCGCGCGGAAACTCTGGTATTACGGTCTAATATGCTGTGGCGGTGTGCACGAAAATTATATCCATGTGTGGAAGGAGTTGGCGTCACCGAAGCTACACCAAGCACTAGCTGAACAGTGACTGGATCTAGATGGATACACATGTGAGAACGGACTTGACGATCAAGTAGCGAGACACAAAAGTCACGACCACATCATCATCAAGCGTACGAAAGGGATTCGTACACATCCAAAGAATAGAATGACTGGGTAGGGTAGCGGTGGAAAAACAAGGCTCGATGGCATTGCCCTTTTCTGATAACCAAGATCAGTAAGGGTTGCCAGAGGGACGAGATGGATGACATGATTCGGGATAGAAACAAGTCTATCACCGAAATAATATGGGTGGGTGGCGGAAAAATTATACGCGATACTTGAGCATAACTCCTGCAAATGGTGTCTGGAACTCTGGGTACCAGGGCATCACTCTGCTGGGACAGAGATGACGCCGAACACCAAAGAGCAGACATGCTAAGAAGGAGGGTGCAGGCGGTGGACCGAAAACGATGCCACCTACACTCACAAGATTAACCGTTAGTGACAAAATAATAATATATATGCATGCTATGCGACAAACAAATGCAACAATCAAGTGCAACAAACCAACTGGGGTCTATACTACCGCTTTTTAACGTTCGCGCGGGCTAGGACATCCTACAACCAGACCTACTCTGATACCAAGCCTGTGGCACCCCGGCTCAGAGAAAACCGTAACTCCCCGTATTCCAGCCTAGAGATCGAGGAGAAGTCTTCTGAAATACGACACTGCTTAGCATAGAACAAACCGGCTTACTATTATTACACAAATATGAAAACAAGGTCTCCGATATTACAATGAATAACATCGGCACGGCGACACTACGCCATCCTCAGTTGCTCTATGCAAGCAGCAGAACAACTCGAAGCAGCGGAAAAACTTCTAGCAGTGGAACAACGACAACGGTGGTGAACTCCACTCCGGAGGGACTCTGGCTGGAACGCTTATCCTAGCTCGCGAACACGGGAACAACACCAAACAAGCAAGAAATCCAGGCACGACCTGCAAGCTGGCATGACACGCCAGGTCAATACATCGAATGTACTTGCAAGCTCACAATAACCAGATGCATTCAAGACAAACAACAACATGGCAATTACAGGTTAATCAGGGATTATCATGAGATCATCAGGATAACATGGCATGAACAATATGAACATAATATCGCTAGGACAATATATGATCATGGCATGAACATATAAATCTGATGATACTAGCATGCAACATGATGACACTACATGCACCATTTATTCTGTTCGGGTTACCTCGTAACCATCACATGCAGCACTTACCAACCTCGGACATCACACGATCATCTCAGGATCAAATCAAGCTTGGTATAAACAATACCGTAGTAATCATTATATGACCAGAAGGAGCTTGATTTTTACCCACGATTCTCGCACAACATCACGAATGTACAACAACTCGGTATCCTCGATACCACGGTGATCTTTCCGGCGATCACAACCATGACCAACACTTGGTCTTACACGGTGATCTTTCCGGCGATCACAACCAACTTATCTCATCGTCGAACTGGGGTTGTCATTAATCAAGTTATTATTAATACTGTTGACTCACAGTGGGACCGACTACGAACTGGGCCCTTATCCGCGGGCGCGGCTATCGATAGATTTAATATACACTCTGCAGAGGTTAGTACACTGTACCCACACCATGGAACCCATGGCCTCGCACGCCCATTCGGGTGGACCAACGGCGTTCCGACAAAACCGATCTACTGCCATGACACTCTCCCGGCCACTCCGACTCACTCCCCATTGGCCTAGTCCTGGGTGGCCCCGTGTCTACCAAAGACACAACGTACACCGTCGTGGTCCGTCCCAAGCAGGGACAAAAGCGCTTATCATCCAACTACGGGCACACAAGGTTATGTCTGCTTACCTGATCAGGGTACGCACACCCATAACCTTCCCTAGTTGGAGGCACCGGTGAGAGGCACGACAATAGACCTAGTTTGGACCCCCCATAAGGCAAGTGTGGTTGCACTGGTCAGCTCAATTTGGTGGCACCATGACTCAGCCAACAGTTGTTCAAGTTCAATTTAATCCGGTTAAACTTGAATGCAATATGCAGAGCCATGATAAAATAACATGATGCGATAATGCATAAACATGATATCAACATGAGCACGGGGTGCAACATAATTATCCACCATATCCACAATGAATCATATCCAACTGAGCATAGTGTAATGACGAGCATGAAGATCACAAGTACAACACTACTCATTCAAACCTAGCATGACCACTAGCATCAACAATAAATATCATGCAAGAGATATCAACAATGCTACCATGCAATCATTTAACCAACTGGATGCAATGGAACATGCATAACAACAATACTCGGGACACACGTCAGTCATGCACCGAAGACCATCACCAACATCAACATGTACTACTAGCAAGCATAAGCATATGAAAGGAATACTAGCAACTAGCAGGGCATGGTAACCAGGTGCATAACAACATAGCAAGAAAGTAAGCACTAACCGAGAAGAATTACCGAAACAACGATAACCATATTTCAAACAAGCAATCATTTAATAAATATTCAAATTGAAAACCATGGCTACTGCATGACTATCATGCAAGTGGGTATTGTGGCTTGCCTGGGGTGGAAGAAATCACCGGGAAGAAGTGCGGTGAAACCGCGAAAAGATTTGCCGGAAACAGTTCTCTCTCGGAGGGGCTGTTTACATGCAAGGGCAAAAAGGTCATTTTCATAGTGTCAAACCATAGTGAAAATGAAACCAACAGAACGGGCTCGATGAGACGAAGAAGTGGGCTTTGAAATCACCTCATTTGGAGTCGTGGTTAAAAAGTTATAGCCCGACGAAGTTCAGGGACCGATCTGTAAAAGAATCTCTAGGAACAGGCCCCTGAGCTGAAAAATAGAAAACGTATTTTAGGGAAATATGCTTTCAGAATAGAGAAAACGCATTTTGAGCTGAAACAAACGAAACTACGCTTTCCAGTAGGAAGATGTATTCCGTGGAATACGCCTCCACTTATCCAGCATGGCAAGGCGGGGCCCGGCGGCTTAGAGGCATACAGGTGGGGTCCGCCTTATCCATCTCTCTCCTGTTGGCTCTTTCTTCCTCCCCCCGACGCGCGGTGAGGCAGAGGCGAGGCCGGCCGGCCGCCCCGACGACGACCGCCGGCGACTCCGGCCACCGTAGGCGGCGCTCGACCTACCCACGTGCTCAGGGCGACGAGGCCGACCCGCTCCAGGACAGAACGGACCTCTAGAAGGGCGGGGTTGAGAGCAGCAAGCACTCCGGCGGAGGGGGCTTCGAGTGGAGATGGGACCCGAGGCCATAGCAGCTCCGGCGAGGGGAAAAGGGCATGGGGATGGTCACTGGAGTGGTGGTGTTCTACTGGTGGTGGTAGAAGGAGGGGAGGAGCTCGGGGCTGCTCGAATTTGAGCGGAGCCCGACGGCGGCCATGGCGGCGATGGGCAGCGGGGAGAGGTCCTCCGGCTCAGCTGACTAATTGGGGAGGGAGCTGGGAGTGAGGGGAGCCCGATGCTGTGCTCGAAGGGCTCGGGGAAGGCCTATATATAGGCGGGGCGAGGAGAGCGAGCTCGGGTGCCGCCGCTCGCGCTCAGCCAAGGCTCTGGCGACGGCAGCGATCACGGGAGGGCGCTGGATCACGACGAGGGAGAAGAGGACGCGCTATAGAGGCGCACAGGGTGAGGGGGGGGGCGAGGGCGCAGAGGAGAAGCGGCCGAACGCCATTAAAGCCTCGGTCGGCCACAGTGCGTCCCTGGGCGCGCGGCGACAAGAGCTGACGGAGGGGGAAGTGGATCCAGGAGGACGGCGACGACGCGGTGAAGCTGTTGGACAGGCTCACGAGTGCGAAGGCGACGAGAGGAGGAGGGGCCCGAGCAATAAAACGCCCTGGACGCGGCCAACGCCTGCAGAGCGCGCGCAATGCATGCCAAGACTCGTGATCACCGCGTTCGCTGGCGCCCACAGTGCCACAAGCTAAGCCAAACGATGTCTGGGGTGTAGTCCTTCCTGCGGAGGTTGCAACTGCGGTGGTAGTTTGGTTAAAAGAGCTTCGGTTGAATGGTAATTAACCTCTGAAGTTTACTGCAGTAAACTTGGATGAACACTGCTGATCAACAGGAAGGAGTTTGGGAGCAATGGAGTTGTCTGGTAGGTTTAGGGTAAGAAGGACTTTCACCCTGGTAACTTGGAGAGGATTAGGATCAAGATTTAATGTAGTTGCTTAACAACCACATAAATTGGTCCAGAAACTAGATTAGGATGATGCACTCTGATGAAGCATCAACTTGAGCTCAAATTGGGCAAGGAAGAGTCATTTGGTCCTATGAAGATGCTCAAAAAGTCTCATACCAATTGGCCAAGCCAAACTAGTAATTGCTTCACAAACATCTCCTCTAAACAGAAATTGCAAAAATTCTATAGGAATAATGGCTTGATGAACCATGCCCAAAATGGGTGGAGGCAGGTTATATGGATAATAGAAGACCTAGAAAAATTTGCGGCCATAATGGAGCAAGATAAAATATAATTTCTTCACTAACTGAAATTTTGGACAGAATCAAAGAATTGAAGATGAGCTCACATGGAGGCATGAAATGTGCTCTACTTTGGTGGAGGGCTATGATATGATGATATGAGGAACCATGCAAAATGGAAACTCATTTGGATATGCCTAGCTTGCACCTCCTTCACAAAGCTTCTTTCTGGATAGAAACTTTGGAAAATCATAATTAAATAATTACTAGGCAAATGAGGTTGCATTTTGGCATGTGGCAATGATATGGACAGGAAAATGTGTCCAAGGAGTTTGAGGTCAATTGGGAAAATGAAAATAGCAGTTGCTTCCCAATGTGCCATTTAGGGCAGAATAGGAAATGAATTATTTGAGCATGACGATAAACAAGACAAATCAAATATTTTGCCATATTTGAGAAAGATATGACCCAAAAAAATTATGAGAATTATTTGGGAATTTTAGGAGTGATGGAAATAAAGGTTGCTTCACAACCTAGGGCAAATTGAGTTATTCCTTTAATAGAAAAGGAATATTCCCAATAAAAAGAATATTGGGATAGGATGAAAATGACAGGGTCTAGGGAAGGATTTGGGTGTGACAAGCCACTCTGGAAGCAAAGAAGAGTTCATCTTCTTCACTTTCCAGACCACAAAGCCACGGAAAAAGAAAACTCAAGTAAAAACCTCAGAAAAACAAAAGAAAAAGAAAGGGCCAAAAATCAGGCTATCACAAGGGCCACAGCCAGACCCACACCAACCAAGTCTCCACCGCCGTTCGCATGCAGCTGCCAGCCCAACCAGGTAGGCAGGCACCTGCATGGCAACATGCAGCTTCCATGCCAACTCAGCACACGTCTGCGTGGCGGCATGCAGATCTTCGTGAAGACCCTACCACTGCGCCACCTCAACTGCCTGCCTGCCTACATGGCACCGCACGCATCACCAGCCGGGGCACGTGTCGAAGCGAGGAGGAGCGGCGACGGACGGGATGGGCCTCGCCCCGTCCCCGATAAAGCTAGGGGACACCTCAGCGGCGCATTAAATGCGTCTTGTCCTGTAATACGAGCGATAAGCTCGCAATACTGTATGCCTTTCCACCTTGTGTATGCCACTGTGGCAGCCCCTTTCGACTATAAAAGGAGGCCCATGGCATACTGGAGAAGGATTCGGCTCTTTCGAACCGTGCACTCACCATAGCTAGTTCGAGAGCTCAAGAACTCTCTGAAATACACCCACCAATGCAGGACTAGGGTTTTACGCATCCTCGCGGCCCGAACCTGGGTAAACGATCCTTGTGCTGATTACTAATCCTGCTCTTCTCGCAACTCTGCGACCCGACAACCGTAGTAGGGATTCTTGTGATCCCATAGGCGTCGTTCCACACCGACATCTTTGGCGCGCGAGGTAGGGGGTACAATTGTGAGAATCTGGTCTAGTAGTTAGCCTAGAAGTTCTTCGTCACCATGGCTCCCAAGAAGAAGACGGCCACGGCGATCGGCTCGTTGGGAGCCGAACGGCCCGTGCGAATGCAGGCGAGCAGTGGGCCGGTCGCGGACAGGACCCGGGTCACGGTCCGCGAGCACCAGCATCGCCCTGGCAGTCAGAGCCTGGCGAGCAGCGTCGTTCGCGCACCAGACGACCGGCCGCACGTCGCCAGATCCAAAGACGGAGCTGGCCCCCCCACAGGCGGCGCGGGGCCCTCTAGGAGTGTCATTGTGCCACCCCGGGCGGCGCAGCGACCTCCAAGATGCCCACGCCAGTGACCACTGTGCGCTCTTCCCATGGTGTGCGCGACGAGCAACGTCACCACGCCGGTGACCCTGGGCACCGCCGTGGGAAGAGCCATGTGCGTCGTCCGCGGGATGAAGGAGTTCAACATGCCCACCGAAGTGCTAGCGAAAATAGCACGCAGCCGCTGGGTCGTAACGGAGCTCCTTCTAACGTGGTTAGAAGTCGAAGCGTGCCGCGATCCACGCAGCTGTCGCCGCCGCCCACGCCAGCAGAAGCTTTGGCGCGCGCGCAGCTGCTCCTCGACTTCCCTCCTGCTGCAGAGAAGCTCGACGAGTGGAGGGCCACCATCCGGAGCCTTGTCGCCGTCGCCAACAAAGACGACCCGCGACCGGCGGGACCCTCGGGCCGGCGCTCCACCGAGCCACCACATGCCAGCGCTGGGAGGACCAGGGATGCTGCGGTCACGGTGCACTTTCCCCCTCCTCGCCAGCCGCCACGGGCGTCGGCCCGTCGTGACGACGCTTGTGATAACATCTCCATAGCGTCGTCCGACCCGCGGACCCTCCGCGACCAGCGCCAAGTTCTTCGGGAACGAGCTCACGAAGACGCTCGGACCACCATCGAGCGTCGGCGCGATACACGCCACCAGTCAGACAAGCGGGCGGGATCCAGTATGGACGACCCAGCACCGGGGGCTCCGGCGGCCTACCTTACGAGGTGGGCTGCCCGGCCTTTACCCGCGAGCTGCGGCAGTTCCAGTGGCCGTCCCACCGCATGTTCAAGCCCGACGTCGGCGAGAAGTACACCGGCAAGACCCATCTGTCCGAGTTCCTCAGCATCTACACCATCGCGATGCAGGCTGCCGGAGCTTGCGACGACAAGGTGCTTGCCAATTATTTCCCGCTGGCACTGAAGCCCAATGTTATGTCTTGGTTGATGCACTTGCCGGCAGATTCCATTTCTTCTTGGTCGGATCTGTGCCATGAGTTCGCTGGCGCCTTCACAGGAGATCACCAAGCTCATGGCCAAGCCAGTGATTTACATATCATCCCCCAGAAGGAAGGGGAAACCCTGCGCAAGTACATCCAGAGGTTCAGCTGGGTGCAGTACAACATCCCTGACGTTCATCCCGCCGCTATGATCAGCGTGTTTCACCAGAATGTGCGCAACCGCAAGATGCGCGAAGAGCTGGCGATGACCAAGGTTAAGGATGTGGCCGAACTCTATGTTCTGGCCGATAAGTGCGCCCGGGCTGAAGAGGGAAGGAAGTACCCCGGCGAAGACGCCGGCACGGAAACCGACTCCTCCGACGAAGACCTCGCAGCCCCGACGAAGAAGGGCCGGCGTCGCAACAGGAAACGCAAGGGTAAGGCCGTGCTTGCCGTTGAAGGATTTGACGACACCGGCGCTGCCAAGTGAAGGAAATATGCCCTAGAGGCAATAATAAAGTATTATTTATTTCCTTATATCATGATAAATGTTTATTATTCATGCTAGAATTGTATTAGCCGGAAACATAATACATGTGTGAATACATAGACAAACAGAGTGTCACTAGTATGCCTCTACTTGACTAGCTCGTAATCAAAGATGGTTATGTTTCCTAGCCATAGACATGAGTTGTCATTTGATTAACGGGATCACCTCATTAGGAGAATGACGTGATTGACTTGACCCATTCCGTTAGCTTAGCACTCGATCGTTAAGTATGTTGCTATTGCTTTCTTCATGACTTATACATGTTCCTATGACTATGAGATTATGCAACTCCCGTTTACCGGAGGAACACTTGTGTGCTACCAAACATCACAACGTAACTGGGTGATTATAAAGGTGCTCTACAGGTGTCTCCAAAGGTACTTGTTGGGTTGGCGTATTTCGAGATTAGGATTTGTCACTCCGATTGTCGGAGAGGTATCTCTAGGCCCACTCGGTAATGCACATCACTATAAGCCTTGCAAGCATTGTGACTAATGAGTTAGTTGCGGGATGATGTATTACGGAACGAGTAAAGAGACTTGCCGGTAACGAGATTGAACTGGGTATCGAGATACTGACGATCCAATCTCGGGCAAGTAACATACCGATGACAAAGGGAACAACGTATGTTGTTATGCGGTCTGACCGATAAAGATCTTCGTAGAATATGTGGGAGCCAATATGGGCATCCAGGTCCCGCTATTGGTTATTTACCGGAGAGGTGTCTCGGTCATGTCTACATAGTTCTCGAACCCGAAGGGTCCGCATGCTTAACGTTACGATGACAGTTATATTATGAGTTTATATGTTTTGATGTACCGAAGGTTGTTCGGAGTCCCGGATATGATCACGGACATGACGAGGAGTCTCGAAATGGTCGAGACATAAAGATTGATATATTGGACGACTATATTCGGACACCGGAAGTGTTCCGGAGAAGTTTCGGATTAAACCGGAGTGCCGGAGGGTTACCGGAACCCCCCGGGGAAGTATTGGGCCTTAATGGGCCTTGAGGGGAGAGAGAGGGCAGCAGCCAGGAGGTGGTGCGCCTCCTCCCAGGAGGAATCCTAGTTGGACTAGGAGAGGGGGGAGCAGCCCCCTTTCCCTCTCCCTCTCCCTCTCTTTCCTTCCCCCCTTCTTTTCCTAGTTTGACTAGGAAAGGGGAGTCCTACTCCTACTAGGAGGAGGACTCCCCCCCTCTCCTTGGCGTGCCTAGGGCAGCCGGCCTCCCCCTTGCTCCTTTATATACGGGGGCAGGGGGCACCTCTATACACACTTGATATACGATATTTTAGCCGTGTGCGGTGCCCCCTCCACCATATTACACCTCGATAATACCGTTGCAGAGCTTAGGCGAAGCCCTGCGTCGGTGGAACATCATCATCGTCACCACGCCGTCGTGCTGATGAAACTCTCCCTCAACACTCGGCTAGATCGGAGTTCGAGGGACGTCATCGAGCTGAACGTGTGCTGAACTCGGAGGTGCCGTGCGTTCGGTACATGATCAGTCGGATCGTGAAGACGTACGACTACACCAACTGTGTTGTGATAACGCTTCCGCTGTCGGTCTACGAGGGTACATGGACAACACTCTCCCCTCTCGTTGCTATGCATCACCATGATCTTGCGTGTGCGTAGGAATTTTTTTGAAATTACTACGTTCCCCAACAGTGGCATCAGAGCCTGGTTTTATACGTTGATGCTATGCACGAGTAGAAGACAAGTGAGTTGTGGGCAATATAAGTCATACTGCTTACCGGCATGTCATACTTTGGTTCAGCAGTATTGTGAGATGAAGCGGCCCGGACCGACATTACGCGTACGCTTACGCGAGACTGGTTTCACTGTTGCGAGCACTCGTTGCTTAAAGGTGACCGGCGGGTGTCTGTCTCTCTCACTTATTTGAACCGAGTGTGGCTACGCCCGATCCTTGCGAAGGTTAAAACAACACCAACTTGACAAACTATCGTTGTGGCTTTGATGCGTAGGTAAGAACGGTTCTTGCTAAGCCCGTAGCAGCCACGTAAAACTTGCAACAACAAAGTAGAGGACGTCTAACTTGTTTTTGCAGGGCATGTTGTGATGTGATATGGTCAAGAATGATGTGATATAATTTGTTGTATGAGATGATCATGTTTTGTAACCGAGTTATCGGCAACTGGCAGGAGCCATATGGTTGTCGCTTTATTGTATGAGATGCAATCACCATGTAATAGTTTTACTTTATCACTAAGCGGTAGCGATACTCGTAAAAGCAATTAGTTGGCGAGACGACAACGATACTACGATGGAGATCAAGGTGTCGTGCCAGTGACGATGGTGATCATGACGGTGCTTCGGAGATGGAGATCACGAACACGGTGCTTCGGAGATGGAGATCACAAGCACAAGATGATGATGGCCATATCATATCACTTATATTGATTGCATGTGATGTTAATCCTTTATGCATCTTATCTTGCTTTGATTGATGGTAGCATTATAAGATGATCTCTCACTAAAATTTCCAGATAAAAGTGTTCTCCCTGAGTATGCACCGTTGCGAAAGTTCTTCGTGCTGAGACACCACATGATGATTGGGTGTGATAGGCTCTACGTTCAAATACAACGGGTGCAAAATAGTTGCACACGTGGAATACTCAGGTTAAACTTGACGAGCCTAGCATATGCAGATATGGCCTTGGAACACAGAGACCGAAAGGTCGAGCGTGAATCATATAGTAGATATGATCAACATAGTGATGTTCACCATTGAAACTACTCCATCTCACGTGATGATCGGACATGGTTTAGTTGATTTGGATCACGTAATCACTTAGATGATTAGAGGGATGTCTATCTAAGTGGGAGTTCTTAAGTAATATGATTAATTGAACTTAAATTTATCATGAACTTAGTCCTGATAGTATTTTGCAAATTATGTTGTAGATCAATAGCTCGTGTTGTTGCTTCCCTGTGTTTATTTTTGATATGTTCCTAGAGAAAAATTATGTTGAAAGATGTTAGTAGCAAAGATGCGGATTGGATCCGTGATCTGAGGATTATCCTCATTGCTGCACACAAAAATTATGTCCTTGATGCACCGCTAGGTGACAGACCTATTGCAGGAGCAGATGCAGACGTTATGAACGTTTGGCTAGCTCAATATGATGACTACTTGATAGTTTAGTGCACCATGCTTAACGGCTTAGAATCGGGACTTCAAAGACGTTTTGAACGTCATGGACCATATGAGATGTTCCAGGAGTTGAAGTTAATATTTCAAGCAAATACCCGAGTTGAGAGATATGAAGTCTCCAACAAGTTATATAGCTAAAAGATGGAGGAGAATCGCTCAACTAGTGAGCATGTGCTCAAATTGTCTGGGTACTACAATCGCTTGAATCAAGTGGGAGTTAATCTTCCAGATAAAATAGTGACTGACAGAATTCTCTAGTCACCATCACCAAGTTAGTAGAACTTCGTGATGAACTATAGTATGCAAGGGATGACGAAAGTAATTCCCGAGCTCTTCGTGTTGCTGAAATCGACGAAGGTAGAAATCAAGAAAAACATCAAGTGTTGATGGTTAACAAGACCACTAGTTGCAAGAAAAGGGCAAAGGGATAGAAGGTTAACTTCAAAAAGAACGGCAAGCAAGTTGCTACTCAAGTGAAGAAGCCTAAGTCTGGTCCTAAGCCTCAGACTAAGTGCTTCTACTGCAAAGGGACTGGTCACTGGAAGCGGAACTACCCCAACTATTTGGTGGATAAGAAGGATGGCAAAGTGAACAAAGGTATATTGGATATGCATGTTCTTGATGTGTACTTTACTAGTGTTTATAGCAACCCCTCGGTATTTGATACTGGTTCAGTTGCTAAGAGTAGTAACTCGAAACGGGAGTTGCAGAATAAACAGAGACTAGTAAAAGGCGGGGTGACGATGTGTGTTGGAAGTAGTTCCAAGATTGATATGATCATCATCGCACACTCCCTGTACTTTCATGATTAGTGTTGAAACTAAATAAGTGTTATTTAGTGTTTGCGTTGAGCATTAATATGATTTGATCATATTTATTTCAATACGGTTATTCATTTAAGTTAGAGAACAATTGCTGTTCTGTTTACATGAATAAAAACCTTTTATGGTCATACACACCAACAAAAATGGTTTGTTGGATCTCGATCATAGTGATACACATATCCATAATATTGAAGCCAAAAGATGCAAAGTTAATAATGATAGTGCAACTTATTTGTGGCACTGCCGTTTAGGTCATATTGGTGTAAAGCGCATGAAGAAACTCCATACTGATGGGATTTTGGAATCACTTGATTATGAATCACTTGATGCTTGCGATCTGTGCCTCATGGGCAAGATGACTAAAACGCCGTTCTCCGGAACTATGGAGAGAGCAACAGATTTGTTGGAAATCATACATACAGATGTATGTGGCCCGATGAATATTGAGGTCGTAGCAGGTATCATTATTTTCTGACCTTCACAGATGATTTGAGCAGATATGGGTATATCTACTTAATGAAACAGAAGTCTGAAACATTTGAAAAGTTCATATAATTTCAGAGTGAAGTAGAAAATCATCGTAACAAGAAAATAAAGTTTCTACGATCTGATCGCGGAGACAAATATTTGAGTTACGAGTTTGGTCTTCAATTAAAACAATGTGGAATAGTTTCACAAATTCGTGCCACCTGGAACACCACAGCATAATGGTGTGTCCGAACGTCATAACCGTACTTTATTGGATATAGTGCAATCTATGATGTCTCTTACCAATTTACCACTATTGTTTTGGGGTTATGCATTAGAGACAGCTACATTCACGTTAAATAGGGCACCATCAAATCCGTTGAGACGACGCCTTATGAACTGTGGTTTGGCAAGAAACCAAAGTTGTCGTTTCTTAAAGTTTGGGGTTGCGATGCTTATGTGAAAAAGTTTCATCCTGATAAGCTCAAACCCAAATCGGAGAAATGTGTCTTCATAGGATACCCAAACGAGACAGTTGGGTACACCTTTTATCACAGATCCGAAGGCAAGACATTCGTTGCTTAGTATGGATCCTTTCTAGAGAAGGAGTTTCTCTCGAAAGAAGTGAGTGGGAGGAAAGTAGAACTTGATGAGGTAACTGTACCTGCTCCCTTATTGGAAAGTAGTTCATCACAGAAATCTGTTCCTGTGACTCCTACACCAATTAGTGAGAAAGTTAATTATGATGGTCATGGAACTTCAGATCAAGTTATTACTGAACCTCGTAGGTCAACCAGAGTAAGATCCGCACCAAAGTGGTATGGTAATCCTGTTCTGGAGGTTATGTTACTAGACCATGACGAACCTACGAACTATGAAGAAGCGATGGTGAGCCCAGATTCCGCGAAATGGCTTGAGGCCATGAAATCTGAGATGAGATCCATGTATAAGAACAAAGTATGGACTTTGATTGACTTGCCCGATGATCGGCGAGCCATTGAGATTAAATGGATCTTCAAGAGGAAGACGGACACTGATAGTAGTGTCACTATCTACAAAGCTAGAATTGTCGCAAAAAAGGTTTTCGACAAGTTCAAGATGTTGACTACGATGAGAGTTTCTCACTCGTATCTATGCTTAAGTCTGTCCGAATCATGTTAGCAATTGCCGCATTTTATGAAATCTGGCAAATGGATAAACAAAACTGCATACCTTAATGGATTTATTAAAGAAGAGTTGTATATGATGCAACCAAAAGATTTTGTCAATCCTAAAGGTGCTAACAAAATATGCAAGCTCCAGCAATCCATCTATGGACTGGTGCAAGCATCTCGGAGTTGGAATATACACTTTGATAAGTTGATCAAAGGATATAGTGTTATACAGACTTGCGGTGAAGCCTGTATTTACAAGAAAGTGAGTGGGAGCACTACAGCATTTCTGATAAGTATATGTGAATGACATATTTTTGATCGGAAATAATGTAGAATTATTCTGCAAAGCATAAAGGAGTGTTTGAAAGGAGTTTTTCAAAGAAAGACCTCGGTCAAGCTGCTTACATATTAAGCATCAAGATCTATAGAGATAGATCAAGACGCTTGATAAGTTTTTTCAATGAGCACATACCTTAACAAGATTTTGAAGTAGTTCAAAATAGAACAGTCAAAGAAAGAGTTCTTGCCTGTGTTACAAGGTGTGAAATTGAGTAAAGACTCAAAGCCCGACCACGGCAAAAGATAGAAATAGAATGAAAGTCATTCCCTATGCCTTGGCCATAGGTTCTATAAAGTATGCCATGCTGTGTACCAGATCTATTGTATACCCTACACTGTTTTTGGGAAGGGAGTACAATAGTGATCTAGGAGTAGATCACTGGACAACGGTCAAAACTATCCTTAGTGGAATAAGGATATGTTTCTCGATTATGGAAGTGACAAAAGGTTCATCGTAATGGGTTACGTCGATGCAAGTTTTGACACTAAATCTAGATGACTCTAAGTCTCGGTCTAGATACATATTGAAAGTGGGAGCAATTAGCTAGAGTAGCTCCGTGCAGAGCATTGTAGACACAGAAATTTGCAAAATACTTACGGATCTGAATGTGACAGACCCGTTGACTAAAATTATCTCACAATCAAAACATGATCACACCTTAGTACTCTTTGGGTGTTAATCACATAGCTATGTGAACTAGATTATTGACTCTAGTAAACCCTTTGAGTGTTGGTCACATAGAGATGTGAACTATGGGTGTTAATCACATGGTGATGTGAATTATTGATGTTAAATCACATGGCGATGTGAACTAGATTATTGACTCTAGTGCAAGTGGGAGACTGAAGGAAATATGCCCTAGAGGCAATAATAAAGTATTATTTATTTCCTTATATCATGATAAATGTTTATTATTCATGCTAGAATTGTATTAACCGGAAACATAATACATGTGTGAATACATAGACAAACAGAGTGTCACTAGTATGCCTCTACTTGACTAGCTCGTTAATCAAAGATGGTTATGTTTCCTAGCCATAGACATGAGTTGTCATTTGATTAACGGGATCACCTCATTAGGAGAATGACGTGATTGACTTGACCCATTCCGTTAGCTTAGCACTCGATCGTTTAGTATGTTGCTATTGCTTTCTTCATGACTATACACGTTCCTATGACTATGAGATTATGCAACTCCCGTTTACCGGAGGAACACTTTGTGTGCTACCAAACGTCACAACGTAACTGGGTGATTATAAAGGTGCTCTACAGGTGTCTCCAAAGGTACTTGTTGGGTTGGCGTATTTCGAGATTAGGATTTGTCACTCCGATTGTCGGAGAGGTATCTCTGGGCCCACTCGGTAATGCACATCACTATAAGCCTTGCAAGCATTGCAACTAATGAGCTAGTTGCGGGATGATGTATTACGGAACGAGTAAAGAGACTTGCCGGTAACGAGATTGAACTAGGTATCGAGATACCGACGATCGAATCTCGGGCAAGTAACATACCGATGACAAAGGGAACAACGTATGTTGTTATGCGGTCTGACCGATAAAGATCTTCGTAGAATATGTGGGAGCCAATATGGGCATCCAGGTCCCGCTATTGGTTATTGACCGGAGAGGTGTCTCGGTCATGTCTACATAGTTCTCGAACCCGAAGGATCCGCATGCTTAACGTTACGATGACAGTTATATTATGAGTTTATATGTTTTGATGTACCGAAGGTTGTTCGGAGTCCCGGATATGATCACGGACATGACGAGGAGTCTCGAAATGGTCGAGACATAAAGATTGATATATTGGACGACTATATTCGGACACCGGAAGTTTCCGGAGAAGTTTCGGATTAAACCGGAGTGCCGGAGGGTTACCGGAACCCCCCGGGGAAGTATTGGGCCTTAGTGGGCCTTGAGGGGAGAGAGAGGGCAGCAGCCAGGAGGTGGTGCGCCCCCTCCCAGGAGGAATCCTAGTTGGACTAGGAGAGGGGGGCGCAGCCCCCTTTCCCTCTCCCTCTCCCTCTCTTTCCTTCCCCCCTTCTTTTCCTAGTTTGACTAGGAAAGGGGAGTCCTACTCCTACTAGGAGGAGGACTCCCCCCCTCTCCTTGGCGCGCCTAGGGCAGCCGGCCTCCCCCTTGCTCCTTTATATACGGGGGCAGGGGGGCACCTCTATACACACTTGATATACGATATTTTAGCCGTGTGCGGTGCCCCCCTCCACCATATTACACCTCGATAATACTGTTGCGGAGCTTAGGCGAAGCCCTGCGTCGGTGGAACATCATCATCGTCACCACGCCGTCGTGCTGACGAAAATCCCCCTCAACACTCGGCTGGATCGGAGTTCGAGGGACGTCATCGAGCTGAACGTGTGCTGAACTCGGAGGTGCCGTGCGTTCGGTACTTGATCGGTCGGATAGTGAAGACGTACGACTACACCAACCGTGTTGTGATAACGCTTTCGCTGTCGGTCTACGAGGGTACGTGGACAACACTCTCCCCTCTCGTTGCTATGCATGACCATGATCTTGCGTGTGCGTAGGAATTTTTTTGAAATTACTACGTTCCCCAACACCAAGAAGGTCAAGGCAGACGGCCCCGGCAAGGAGATTGCCAGGTGTGCCTCCTGCAGGGCCTTGGCGGCTACCGACAAGCCAGGAAGCTCCGGCAAGCAATACTGCAAGATCCACCGCACCAAGGGCCACGACCTCCAGAACTGCCGACAAGTCGAGCTGCTTGCTGAGAAGCAAAAAGCTGAGTATGAGAGGCGGGACAAGGAGAAGGACCAGGATGGTGCCGAGGGATCCGGCAAGAAGCGTGGCGGCCAAGGAGGCCGCGGCGGCAAGGACAACCAACAAGAGAGGCCCGCCCGGGGCCGTGACAAGAAACAAGAAGACGATGATCACGACGAGGACGACGAGTCTGGTGAGCAAGGGTTCCAGAAGGCTACGGAGGCCATGTGCGTCGATGGTGGCACCTCGCTGCATACTTCTCACCGCCAGCTCAAGCAGTGGGCGCGTGAGATTACAGCAGCGGAGCCGTTGTTCGATGCTCAGAAGCCGCTAAAGTGGTCCAGCACGCCCCTCATCTTTGACGCCGAGGACCACCCTGACCGCACAACCGCGGTCGGGTGTTTGCCATTGTTGGTCTCACCAACAATACGCAACCTCAAGGTGAACAAGATGTTCGTTGACGGCGGGGCCGGCCTAAACTTGATCTCACCCGTCGTGATCAAAAGGCTGCAAATTCCTGATGGAGACCTCGATGAAACGGGCACGTTTCAAGGGCTCAATCCAAGGAGGAGCCAGCCGAAGGGGAAGGTCACACTGCCCGTGAAGTTTGGAGGAGAGTTGAACTACAGGACGGAGAGGATCATCTTCGATGTAGCCGAGATCCCCTTGCCCTACAACGGGATCCTCGGCCGCCCGGCACTAGCCAAGTTCATGGCGGCGTCACACTACGCCTACAACATGCTAAAGATGCCCGAGCCGTTGACCATCATCTCTGTCCCCTCCGACAAGAAGGACGCGCTGGTTTGCGCCGACCAACTCTACCGGGAAGCAGTTGCAGCAGCTGCCGTCAAGGCACTTGCTCCAGGCGCTGAAGGCCCGAGAGGGAAGAAGAAGCCCGGCAAGACCTCTCGCGCCCACTCCGGCAAGCGCACCTCCTCAGAGTGTTGCGCTACCGTCGAGGACGTGCCAGAGAGCTCTACCGACAAGAGCAAGAAATCCAGAGCCGAGCCACCGCAGACCAAGAGGGTGTCCATCGGGGAGGATGGCGCGGGAGGGGCCTTCATCATAGGCTCCACCCTCGACAGCAAATAGAAAAGCGCGCTCGTCACCTTCCTGCGGGCGAATGTCGACGTGTTTGCATGGCAAGCATCTGACATCCCCGATTTTCCCATGGAGGTGATTGAGCACCACCTAGTTGTCTGCCCTCATGCGCGGCCCGTCAAGCAGAAGGTCAGAAAGCAGGCTCTGGAGAGTCAAGAGTTCATTACAGAGGAGATCAAGAAGTTGGAAGCGGCAGGGCTGGTGAGAGGAGTGCTCCACCCGACGTGGTTGGCCAATCCGGTAGTAGTGCGCAAGGCAAATGGGAAGTGGAGGCTCTGTATTGACTACACAGATATCAATAAGGCTTGTCCTAAGGACCCCTTCCCGTTGCCGCGCTTTGACCAGATTGTTGACTCCACGGCTGGGTGTGATCTGTTGTCATTCCTGGACGCCTACTCAGGCTACCACCAAATCTTCATGACAAGAGAGGATGAAGAGAAGACAACATTCATCACCCCATGTGGTACGTATTGCTTTTTACGGATGCCTTTCGGGTTGAAGAGTGCTGGCTCGACGTTTGCAAGAGCAGTCCAAATTGGTTTTGAACCCCAGCTCCGTAGAAATATGGAAGCATACATGGATGACATAGTGGTCAAAACCAAGGACGGGGCAACTCTCGTGCAAGACCTGGGAGAGACGTTCACCAATCTGCGCAAGATCAACCTTAAGCTGAACCCTGAGAAGTGTGTCTTCAGCGTTCCGTCTGGCAAGCTTCTCGGATTCTTTGTGTCACAGCACGGGATCGAGGCAAACCCAGACAAAATCAAAGCTATTGAGGTGCCCAAGTGGATCGAAGATGTACGTCGGCTCACCGGCTGCGTCGCCGCCATGAGTCGATTCATCTCCAAGTCCGCCGAGTGTGCCCTCCCCCTTTTCAAAATCTTGAAGAAGGCAGACCCAATGGAGTGGACCCCAGAAGCCGAGGCGGCGTTCCAGGATCTGAAGAAATACCTTTCCTCCATGCCAATACTGGTTGCGCCTAAAACACAAGAGCCGTTGCAGCTGTATCTAGCAGCGATGAATCAAGTGGTCAGCGCCGCACTGGTGGCGCAGAGGGAGGTCGACGAGGAGGCAGTGGCGACGGCAGAATCTACGGATGGCAAGCCAAAGATTCCCCCGGCAGGGCCTGATGCCAGCAAGGCAAGGCCCCCGGCAGAGTGTGATGCCACCAAGGCAGTGCCCGCTCAGTCAGGTGAGGTGGTGCAGAAGAAGAAGATGATGCAGCGGTTTACTTCGTCAGCTCCCTCTTGCAGGGGGCTAGGTCGAGGTACTCCGGTGTGCAGAAATTGCTCTTCGGCCTCCTTATGGCCTCGAGGAAGCCGCGTCATTACTTCCAAGCCCATGAAATCATTGTTGTCACCCGCCTCCCGTTGCAACGGATACTGCATAACCCAGATGCAACCGGAAGAATTGTGGAATGGGCCCTGGAGTTGTCAAGTTTTGGGTTGAAGTTTGAAAGTACCTCGACAATCCAGAGCAGAGTCTTGGCGGAGTTCATTGCAGAATTTAACGCCCGACGAAGAAATCCAGGAGACCGCTCTCCCCGGCAAGGAAGCAGACCGCGACTGGATCATGTACTTTGATGGGGATTTCTCGCTGCAAGGCGCCGGTGCTGGCGTGCTGCTCATCGCACCCACCGGAGAGCACCTCAAGTACGTGGTCCTGATGCACTTTCCCAGGGAGATGTCCACCAACAACACTGCGGAGTATGAGGGGCTGCTCGCCGGTGTCAGGATCGCGGCAGACCTCGGGGTTAAGAAGCTCATCGTCAAGGGTGACTCGCAGCTTGTTGTCAGACAGGTCAACAAGGATTACCAGAGCCCATTGATGGAGGCCTACGTAGATGAGGTGAGGAAGCTGGAGGAGCGCTTTGATGGTATCCAAGCAGAGCACGTCCCCCGAGCGGAGAACGACATCGCCGATTACCTGTCAAAGCGTGCTGCATTCAAGCTACCTGTGGAACCAGGTACCTTTTTGCTCCAGTTAACTCAGCCATCCGTCGAACCATCAACAGAGCAGAACAAGCGGAGGAAATCAGGCCCCGACAAGTACTTTCCCGCCGAGCCCCCTGGGGCTGCCGGCAAGGATGTTGCCGTGGACCCTGAGCCTGCCAAGGAGCAGCTGGCTCCGGCAGGGCGTCAAGCCCTGGCCGTAGAGACAGCCGCTCCCACTACAGAGGAAATGCCTTTGGTCCTTGCCGTCGAGCCCCAGGCTCCGGCGTGGGCGCACCGTCCGATTCCTCCAAACAGGGGAGCTTCCTGAGGAGCAGGAAGAAGCGGAAAATGTAGCCCGTCGGTCTGCCCTGTACCAGTTCGTCGATGACGTCCTGTACAGGAGGAGACCGAATGGTGTGAAATTGAAGTGCATCCCCCGGGAGGAAGGACTGGAGCTGTTGGCGGAGATACATGGAGGCATATGTGGCTCCCACATAGGGTCGAGGGCCCTCGCCGGCAAGGCGTTCCGGCAAGGTTTCTTCTAGCCCACCGCCCTCCAGGATGCGACGGCACTAGTAACCAAGTGTGAACCGTGTCAGTTCCATTCAAAGAAGCTTCATCAACCAGCTCAAGCCCTTCAAACAATCCGTCTCTCCTGGCCATTCTCGGTCTGGGGGCTCGATATACTGGGCCCTTTCCCCCGCGCTGTCGGGGGCTTTGAGTACTGGTATGTTGCAATTGACAAGTTCACAAAGTGGCCGGAAGTGGAAGCAGTGAGAAAGGTGACTGCTCAGTCAGCTGTCAAGTTCTTCAAGGGACTGGTCCGCCGTTTTGGTGTGCCAAACAGAGTCATCACCGACAACGGCACGCAGTTCACAAGCCACACCTTCATGCAATACATTCAAGACCTCGGCAGCAAGGTCTATTTTTCTTCCGTTGCACACCCACGGAGCAACGGCTAAGCGGAGAGGGAAAATGCTGAAGTGTTGCGAGGCCTAAGAACAAAAACTTTTGATAAGCTGCGCAAGAGCGGAAGGCGCTGGATTGATGAATTGCCAGCGGTTCTTTGGTCGATCAGGACAACGCCAAATCAAGCCACCGGTCAGACACCCTTTGCCCTAGTATACAGGGTGGAGGCAGTTCTGCCCACAGAAGTCATATACGGGTCACCTCGAGTGCTCGCTTATGCTGAGCTTGAGCAAGAGCAGTTGCGGCAAGATGACGCAATGCTCCTTGAGGAAGATCGTCTTCGGGCGGCTGTGAGAGCAGCACGCTACCAGCAAGCCTTGCGCCGCTACCATAGCCACAAGGTTCATGCCCGAAGCTTTGAGGAAGGCGACCTTGTTCTTCGACGCGTTCAGTCGGCCAAGAATTCCAACAAGTTGACGCCGAAGTGGGAAGGCCCTTATCGGGTAATACGAGTCACCAGGCCCGGCGCAGTCCGCCTGGAGACCGAAGATGCTGTCCCAGCGAGCAACTCCTGGAACATCGAGCATCTTCGCAAGTTTTACCCATAAGGCGCGGCTTGCCGGGCCTCCCGGCAAGCCACCTTTTGTACAAGGTTTGCCGGCAAGGCATGTAATCCTTTGTACAAAGCCAGGCATAGACCCTGAGCATAAATAAATGAAGCGCTGGCGCCCTAAGTTATAGCATGCATGCTAGGTCGAGTCTCTTCCTTGGTTAGGGTTGATAGTGCTTAGCGGCGACTAACCCCTAGACTAGAGGTCGAGTGCGCGTCTCTCTGTTCTTTTCTGTCCTCTTTTGGTTCGCAGGGCGCATGAGCACTTCTGCTGAGCTACTTGGGAGAAAAGGCACGGACCGGCGTCCTAACCCCGGCAAACCAAAGTTACCGGGGGCGGCAAGTACAAGGATCCAACCGCGGCGAGATGAGGTTGCCGGGAGCTGCAGATCCAGATAAGTCTTTTATCCTCTGTCATGCATTTCGTTATGAAATTGGGATATGTGAAACCTCGTTTTATTTCTAGGCCACTGTTACGTCTCCAACGTATCTATAATTTATGAAGTATTCATGCTATTAAATTATCCATCTTGGATGTTTAATGGGCTTTACTATGCACTTTTATATTACTTTTGGGACAAACCTATTAACCCAGAGCCCAGTGCCAGTTTCTGT
This sequence comes from Triticum aestivum, assembly GCF_018294505.1. Classification (NCBI taxonomy): domain Eukaryota; kingdom Viridiplantae; phylum Streptophyta; class Magnoliopsida; order Poales; family Poaceae; genus Triticum; species Triticum aestivum. The sequence goes on from NC_057802.1 coordinate 499,860,041, forward strand.
TTTTTCCCTTGTTTCAGTGTTTCGCAGAAAAGGAATATAAAACGGAGTCCAAACGGAATGAAACTTTCGGGAAAGTTATTTTTGGAACGGAAGCAATCCAGGGGACTTGGAGTGCACGTCAGGGCATCAACGAGGAGAGCACGAGGCAGGGGGCGCGCCCTCCACCCTCGTGGCTCCCCTCACGTATTTCTTCCTCCTATATATACCAATATACCCTAAAACCTTCGGGGAATAGAATAGATCGGGAGTTCCGCCGCCGCAAGCCTCTGTAGCCACCAAAAACCAATCGGGACCCTGTTCCGGCACCCTGCCGGAGGGGGGGATCCCTCACCGGTGGCCATCTTCATCATCCCGGCGCTCTCCACGACGAGGAGGGAGTAGTTCACGCTCGGGGCTGAGGGTATGTACTAGAAGCTATGTGTTTGATCCCTCTCTCTCGTGTTCTTTAGGTGATACGATCTTGATGTATCGCGAGCTTTGCTACTATAGTTGGATTTTATGATGTTTCTCCCCCTCTACTCTCTTGTAATGGATTGAGTTTCCCCTTTGAAGTTATCTTATTGGATTGAGTCTTATAATGATTTGAGACCACTTGATGTATGTCTTGCGTGGGATACCCATGGTGACAATGGGGTATTCTATTGATCCACTTGATGTATGTTTTGGTGATCAACTTGCGGGTTCCGCCCATGAACCTATGCATAGGGGTTGGCACACGTTTTCGTTTTGACTCTCCGGTAGAAACTTTGGGGCACTCTTTGAGGTTTGTGTTGGTTGAATAGATGAATTTGAGATTGTGTGATGCATATCGTATAGTCATACCCACGGATACTTGAGGTGACATTGGAGTATCTAGGTGACATTAGGGTTTTGGTTGATGTGTGTCTTAAGGTGTTATTTTACTACGAACTCTAGGGCTGTTTGTGACACTTACAGGAATAGCCCAATGGATTGATCGGGAAGAATAACTTTGAGGTGGTTTCGTACCCTACCATAATCTCTTCGCCTGTTCTCCGCTATTAGTGACTTTGGAGTGACTCTTTATTGCATGTTGAGGGATAGTTATGTGATCCAATTATGTTATTATTGTTGAGAGAACTTGCAGTAGTGAAAGTATGAACCCTAGGCCTTGTTTCTTATCATTGCAATATCGTTTGTGCTCACTTTTATCATTAGTTACCTTGCTGTTTTTATATTTTCAGATTACAAAAACCTATATCTACCATCCATATTGCACTTGTATCACCATCTCTTCGCCGAACTAGTGCACCTATACAATTTACCATTGTATTGTGTGTGTGTTGGGGACACAAGAGACTCTTTGTTATTTGGTTGCAGGGTTGTTTGAGAGAGACCATCTTCAACCTACGCCTCCCACGGATTGATAAACCTTAGGTCATCCACTTGAGGGAAAATTTCTACTGTCCTACAAACCTCTGCACTTGGAGGCCCAACAACGTCTACAAGAAGAAGGTTGTGTAGTAGACATCAAGCTCTTTTCTTCCGCCGTTGCCGGGGAGGTGAGTGCTTGAAGGTATATCTTTAGATCTTGCAATCAAATCTCTTTGTTTCTTGTTTTATCACTAGTTTATATTATAAAACAAAACTACAAAAAATGGAATTAAGGGTGCCTCATATGCTTCATCTTTTTAATGTCTTTCGTGAAAATGATGGGAAGGAAAATTGTGCTCAAGTACTAGAAGAAGAATTACATAGAATGCTTGGCATAAACTATGTGAATAATGAGCATGATTGCAATGTTGTTAGTATGAATTCCTTGAATACCCATGATGCTAATGATATGCAAAGCCACAAGCTTGGGGATGCTCTGTTTGATGAAGATGATATGTTTAGTCCCCCAAGTTTTGATGAGCAAATTTATTATGATAAAAGCATGCCTCCTATTTATGATGATTATTTTGATGACACGTATGCTATAAAGAATAAAGATAACCATGAAACTTGTCATCATCATTTTAATTTTCAATTGGATTATGCTTCACATGATAGTTATTCTGTTGAGTTTGCTCCCACTACTATTGATGAGAATAAATTTGCTTATGTGGAGAGTAGTAAAATTTCTATGCAAGTAGATCATGAAAAGAATGCTTTATGTGCTGGTTATATTGTTGAATTCATTCATGATGCTACTGAAAATTATTATGAGGGAGGAACATATGCTTGTAAGAATTGCAATAATATCAAGTTTCCTCTCTATGTGTTGAAAATCTTGAAGTTATGCTTGTTTTGCCTTCCCATGTTAGTTGATTATTGTTCCCATAAGTTATTTGCTCACAAAATCCCTATGCATAGGAAGTGGGTTAGAATTAAATGTGCTAGTCATATTCTTCATGATGCTCTCTATATGTTTTAATTCTTATCTCTTATGTGAGCATCATTGAAATCATCATGCCTAGCTAGGGGCGTTAAACATTAGCGCTTGTTGGGAGGCAACCCAATTTTTATGTTTGTTCTTTGCTTTTGGTTCTGTTTAGGAATAAATAATCCATCTAGCTTCTTTTTAGATGTGGTTTTATGTTTTAATTAGTGTTTGTGCCAAGTAAGACCTATGGGATCTTCTAGGATGATAGTTATTTGATCTTGCTGAAAATTTCAGAAACTCTCTGTTCACGAAAACAATTGTTTAAAATCACCAGAACGTGATAAAATACTGATTCCAATTGCAGCAGATCAATAATCAAATTATCTAGGTCTTCCTATTTTCGTAGAATTTTTTGAGTTCCAGAAGTTTGCGTTAGTTACAGATTACTACACACTGTTCTGTTTTTGACATATTCTGTTTTTCGCGTATTGTTTGCTTATTTTGATGAATCTATGGCTAGTAAAACAGCTTATAAACCATAGAGAAATTGAAATATAGTAAATTTAACACCAATAAAAATAAAGAATGAGTTCATTACAGTACCTTGAAGTGGTGTTTTGTTTTCTTTCGCTAACGGAGCTCACGAGATTTTCTGTTAAGTTTTGTGTTGTGAAGTTTCCAAGTTTTGGGTAAAGATTCGATGGACTACGGAATAAGGAGTGGCAAGAGCCTAAGCTTGGGATGCCCCGGATGGCATCCCCTCTTTCGTCTTCATTCATCGGTAACTTTACTTGGAGCTATATTTTTATTCACCACATGATATGTGTTTTGCTTGGAGCGTCATTTTATTTTCTTTTGTTTTGCTTGCTGTTTGAATAAAATACCAAGATCTGAAATTTTTAAATAAGAGAGAGTCTTCACATAGCTACATAATTATTTAACTACTCATTGATCTTCACTTATATCTTTTTGGAGTAGTTGGTCATTTACTCGCGTGCTTCACTTATATCCTATGAGTAAATGGTTGAATGATTTGAATGCCATAAATCTGAAATTATATATGTTTCATATGCCTTTCCCATGGGGAGTAATGACTTTACATATAAGAAGTAGAGGTGGTAAATTTATTGAATGTTAGCAAACATTGTATTGGTCACTTGAACAATTCATGAAAGAATATTGAAGGAAGAGAGGTTTCACATATAAATATACTATCTTGGACATCTTCTAGGATTGTGAGCCCCTTTAATTATTTTCAAACCTGAGCAAATTAGTTGAAGTTGGACAAGGAAGACAACATAATGAGTTATGCTTGGGTATATTTGTATATAATTCATATTGTTGTGGATCCTCTAACATGTGGTGCTTGCTATTTAGAATCCTTTGCTAGCCAAAATATCTGTACTAAGCGGGAATACTGCTTGTGCATCCAAATCCCTTGAACCAAGTTTCTTCCATGAGTGTCCACCATATCTACCTATATGCGGTATTTACCTGCCGTTCCAAGTAAATTTGCATGTGCCAAACTCTAAACCTTCAAATAATAATCTGTTTTGTATGCCCGAATCGCTCATGTAGCGACTAGGGGCTGTCAGTATCTTCCATGCTAGGTGGGTTATTCTCACGATGAGTGGACTCCGCTCATCATTCACGAGAAAATGGCTGGTAACTGGGATGCCTAGTCCTATGATCAAAAGATCAAAAACAAATTCGCAAATAATTTAAACAAAACTCCCCCAGGAATGTTGATAGTTGGACGGCACCCGTTGTTTCGGACAAGCCATAGAGTGTGAATGTTGGTGGAGGGGGAGTAAAAACTTTACCTTTCTGCGTGGGAACCACCTATAATGTATGTAGTATGGAAGATATTGGGAACTCTTGGTCGTTATGTTGACAATGAAAGCATACCTCTCAAAATTATTTTCATCTCTGTTTTTGCTTCGAGCTCTGGCACCTCTGCAAATCGCTGCTTCCCTCTGCGAAGGGCCTATCTTTTACTTTTATGCAAGAGTCAGTAGTATTCCTTCTCATTCCAACCTACTCTTTAGTTGGCAAGCATCATGTGATGGAAAGATCTAAGCATATATGGCCATTCAACTATATTTGAGCATGAATTATTACTGTTGACATTAAGCCCCTATCTTTCTCTGTGTTTGATGAATACTATTTGTTCTAAAAATATGCTTTGAGTGGTAGCAATCATGGAAGACTATATGATAGTTGAGTATGTGGGATTTTCTAAATCAAAGCTCTTACATAGACCCTTCTTGAAAATAAGATGAATTGCAATTGTTTGATGACTGAGAACTGTTTGTTAGTTTTCAAGAAAGTTTATGATCTATACTTTAACATGTGAATAGCTTGTTATTTGATCATGAGAAGCTTTATGATATGGGCTACTGTTATGACATATAATGATGCTAGAAAAGGTGATTGAAATTATCATTGATCAAACTTGTGCACCTGCTAGCATTCACACTTTGTAAATTATTTCTTTTATCATTTACCTACTTGAGGACGAGCAGCAAATTAAGCTTGGGGATGCTGATACGTCTCCAACGTATCCATAATTTATGAAGTATTCATGCTATTATATTATCCATCTTGGATGTTTAATGGGCTTTACTATGCACTTTTATATTACTTTTGGGACTAACCTATTAACCCAGAGCCCAGTGCCAGTTTCTCTGTTTCCCTTGTTTTAGTGTTTCGCAGAAAAGGAATATCAAACGGAGTCTAAACGGAATGAAACCTTCGGGAAAGTTATTTTTGGAACGGAAGCAATCCAGGGGACTTGGAGTGCACGTCAGGGCATCAACGAGGAGAGCACGAGGCAGGGGGCGCGCCCACCCCCTGGGCGCGCCCTCCACCCTCGTGGGCTCCTCGTGGCTCCCCTGACGTATTTCTTCCTCCTATATATACCAATATACCCTAAAACCTTCGGGGAACAGAATAGATCGGGAGTTCCGCCGCCGCAAGCCTCTGTAGCCACCAAAAACCAATCGGGACCCTGTTCCGGCACCCTGCCGGAGGGGGGGATCCCTCACCGGTGGCCATCTTCATCATCCCGGTGCTCTCCATGACGAGGAGGGAGTAGTTCACCCTCGGGGCTAAGGGTATGTACAAGTAGCTATGTGTTTGATCTCTCTCTCTCTCTCTCTCTCTCTCTCTCGTGTTCTTGAGGTGATACGATCTTGATGTATCGCGAGCTTTGCTACTATAGTTGGATTTTATGATGTTTCTCCCCCTCTAGTCTCTTGGAATGGACTGAGTTTCCCCTTTGAAGTTATCTTATCGGATTGAGTCTTTTAATGATTTGAGAACACTTGATGTATGTCTTGCGTGGGATACCCGTGGTGACAATGGGGTATTCTATTGATCCACTTGATGTATGTTTTGGTGATCAACTTGCGGGTTCCGCCCATGAACCTATGCATAGGGGTTGGCACACGTTTTCATCTTGACTCTCCGGTAGAAACTTTGGGGCACTCTTTGAGGTTCTATGTGTTGGTTGAATAGATGAATTTGAGATTGTGTGATGCATATCGTATAATCATACCCACGGATACTTGAGGTGACATTGGAGTATCTAGGTGACATTAGGGTTTTGGTTGATGTGTGTCTTAAGGTGTTATTTTACAACGAACTCTAGGGCTGTTTGTGACACTTATAGGAATAGCCCAATGGATTGATCGGAAAGAATAACTTTGAGGTGGTTTCGTACCCTACCATAATCTCTTCATTTGTTCTCCGCTATTAGTGACTTTGGAGTGACTCCTTGTTGCATGTTGAGGGATAGTTATGTGATCCAATTATGTTATTATTGTTGAGAGAACTTGCACTAGTGAAAGTATGAACCCTAGGCCTTGTTTCCTATCATTGCAATATCGTTTGTGCTCACTTTTATCATTAGTTACCTTGCTGTTTTTATATTTTCAGATTACAAAAACCTATGTCTACCATCCATATTGCACTTGTATCACCATCTCTTCGCCGAACTAGTGCACCTATACAATTTACTATTGTATTGGGTGTGTTGGGGACACAAGAGACTCTTTGTTATTTGGTTGCAGGGTTGTTTGAGAGAGACCATCTTCAACCTACGCCTCCCACGGATTGATAAACCTTAGGTCATCCACTTGAGGGAAATTTGCTACTGTCCTACAAATCTCTGCACTTGGAGGCCCAACAACGTCTACAAGAAGAAGGTTGTGTAGTAGACATCAGCCACCGTGCTCCCCTTTTCTATACCCAAGGATTATCTCCTGGGCCCGGATTGGGTTGTAGTCGCGGCGGCAAGGAAATAGAACGAGGAGCCTAAGCCCGCTTCATCCCTGCCTCCGCCAAGGGCGCGAGAATGGTCGAGCGAAGTGGGGGGACGGCAAGGCCTATTGCCGGGCGGAAAATGTTTATCTTAAATAGTAACAAGGATTCACTCCTTGTCATGGGTTCCATCCATGAATGAAAACCCCCGGCAAGCACCCCTTTTTCATTAAAAACATCCCGTACATGTACAGTTCATATGAAATGAAAAACATGAACAAAGGGGATTACAAGCTTTAAATTTAACAAGGCCCGAAGGCTTACAGATTAAAAAAGAGATGAGATGCCCGTAATCCCTTTCTTGTCCCTCTCCTCAGGAGGCAGGTCAAGAAGGCGAAAGGGCAAAAGGGGCACCTAGGCGAGCTACGAGAAGCAGAAAGCACCAAGAGAACACCTCGGTGGCCGCCCACGGATGGGCCGGTGATGACGGTGTCGGGAAAGGAGCTGGAAGACGAGGCGGCAGGACTGGCAATACGCGATGAAGGCGTCGGTGCCCGCGTACTCTGAGTTGACGGCCTTGCGCCCCGCCCTCTTCCTCTTCCGCAGCCTCCCGACGCGAGCCGCCCAAGGAGACGGCCCCGAGAAGTTCAAGGAGCTGGCCCCTCCCGCGGCAAAACTCTGCCGGAGGAGCAGCCAGGTGCAAATGGTGCTGCTACCGCACCCACCCAGGCGCGGGGCGTCCGACGCCTAGTCGGACTCATCCCCGTCATCTGCCCCGCTGTCCTCCTCATCACTTTCGCTCGAGGGAGAGCTTCCCTCGTCGGAATCCCCATCAGAGGAGCTCTCCATGCAGCACTTCAGGCGAGTTCCGAAGTCTCCGAAGACCTTGACTGAGAGCAGGCCGTCCTCCATTAATTTGAAGTAGAGGACGAGCCCCATCGTCAGGCTGTGGATGCGAGCGAACGTCTTCCATCCACGACAGAGGTACATGACCCGAGGAGCTGAGAAGTCCACGTCGACCCGCGTGCCCCCATTCCCACAACCCCTCATGTGCAATCTGAGGGATTGGGGCGGGTCACGCTCCATCTCCGGAGCAAACGGGGCGGGCAGACGAAGACGGTGGTGCGGAGGCCGGTGCAGCCTGATGAAGAACTCGCGGGGCTGGTCTCCAGCATGGCCTTCCATCGGAGAAGGCATCATTGGCGGGGGCGAAGCCGGCGCGCCGCCCCGTCCTCCTCTTCCCCGAGAACCACGACCTCTGCCCCGGCCTCGCCCACGGCCTCGCCCCCTCCCCCTTCCCCTCGCGGCCGGCTCCACCACCGCGGCCTCAGGAGGAGGAGGGATGCGCTGTCGAGCGGTGACCCTCGCCGCCACCATCGAGGGACCGGGATTCCCTTTCTCCATGGCGAGCGAAAGGAAGAAGCAGAAGCAGGAGGAGATAGATGACAGAAGAGTGCGGGGTGCCATCCCCCCTTCCCCCTCCTTATAAAGGGGCGGGGTCGGGGCTCGGCCGCCCCGCTCGGCCAGTCCAGCCACCAGAGGCGCGGGGAATCGAGACCGACCCGCTGTCCCAATCAGCAACGACCCGATTTCCCGCCTCCACCGCTTGCCACCCAAGCACATGGAGGACGCGTGGCGAATGTGCAGAATCGAGGGGACGGGTGGAGCGACCTCTCCCCACCCCATGATCGTGGGGTGTGGACGCCTTGAAGACCGTGACCCGGCCCCGTGCAGTAAATGAGCCGCGCCTCCACGCCTCCCTCTTTTTATGGGGAAGGCGCGAGCCGCCTCTTTACCACGATGTACCGCATGCATGCAGAAACTTCCCCACGCATTCCGCCCACGTCATGCACACCCCTCCACGCTGCGCCACGCCGCGCGTGGGTCATGGGAAGCGCAACGCGTGAAAAGTTTCACCACGGTAAAAACCGCCCCGCCTGCCCGCGCACCGTTTTGGGCCTGGCCCAACAACGTGTCGCGCTTATGTGTGGCCCAGGCCCAGGGGCTCCTGTCGGTGTACAAAAGAAGGGGCGCACTTTTGTACCCCTTTACCTGTGCACGGGCAGTCGGAGCTGCGTCCACGATCACACTAAGCAGAATAGGGGAGGTGAACTGAGGTAAAATCGAAGCCCAAGGCAGCCAGAGCAACACCAAGGCCAAGACCACAAAGAGCAGAGGGACAAAGCGGGTTCCGCCGGCAAGACCCTTGCCGGGGCAGCCTCAGCGGCCCCGGCAAGATCCTTGCCGGGGCGGCCCGTCCAACACCAGCGGAGTGCACCACCCTTGAGCCCACAGTTTCCAACACCATCAACCACGTTGGGCTAGGGCTCGGGAGGCACCTCCATGGTGGCATGCAGATCTTTGTGAAGACAAGGAACACTCAAGATCAGATGAGGATTAGAAGACGACGATCCTCGGCAAGGATAAGGGCTCGGGAGGCACCTCCATGGTGGCATGCAGATCTTTGTGAAGACAAGGAACACTCAAGATCAGATGAGGATTAGAAGACGACGATCCTCGGCAAGATCCTTGCCGAGGAAAGCCACAAGACCCCCGGCAAGATCCTTGCCGGGGACGACCGCGCGCCACAGCAAAACCCTTGCCGGGCCACCCGGCAAGGCTCTCACCGAGGACGCCAGCAGGGCCACTGCCAGACCCGCACCAACCAAGTCTCCACCGCCGTTCGCATGCAGCTGTCAGCCCGACCAGCTACGCAGGCACCTGCGTGGCAACATGCAGCTTCTAGGACAACTCAACACACGTCTGCGTGGCGGCATGTAGATCTTCGTGAAGACCCTACCACCACGCCACCTCAGCTGCCTGCCTGCCTACATGGCGCCGCACGCATCACCGGCCGGGGCGCGTGTCGAACCGAGGAGGAGCGGCGATGGACGGGACGGGCCTCGCCCCGTCCCCCATAAAGCTAGGGGACACCTCAGCGGCGCATTAAATGCGTCTTGTCCTGTAATACGAGTGATAAGCTCGTAATACTGTACGCCCTTCCACGTCCTGTATGCCACTGTGGCAGCCCCTTTCGACTATAAAAGGAGGCCCATGGCATGCTGGAGAAGGATTCGGCACTTTCGAACCGCGCACTCACCATAGCTAGTTCGAGAGCTCAAGAACTCTCTGAAATACACCCACCAAAGCAGGACTAGGGTTTTATGCATCCTCGCGGCCTGAACCTGGGTAAACGATCCTTGTGCTGATTACTAATCCTGCTCTTCTCGCAACTCTGCGCCCCGACAAGCGTAGTAGGGATTCTTGTGATCCCATAGGTGTCGTTCCCCACCGACATAAGGGTGCTTATGAAATTTCTTCTTTGATTGAAACGTATGATGCTACTCTTTACAAATCTGAAAATTTTGCCGTACTTACATATTGTTATGATAATTATGCTTCCAATGCCTATGTTAAACCATATATTGAGGACTCCTCCGTTGTCCAAGAAGAGACTAATATTTGGCAGGAGTCTATGGAGGAAGAACATAACGATATGCATGAATCTATAGATAATGATGATTCTGATGATTTGATTGAAATATCCATTGATGAACATGATGCTTGCTACTCTTGTGGCCATGATGCCAATATTTATGTAGATGAATTTGCTATAGTCCCTTATGTTAAACATGAGATCGTTGCTATTACATCCATACTTGTTAGTTCCTTCGATGAAAAGCATGATTGCAATGATGTTACTATAAATTCTCTTGATGTCAATTGTGCTAATAATATGCAAAACCCTAAGCTTGGGGATGCTAGTTTTGCTATGTCTACTACTTGTTGCAATGATCATGATTGGGGTGATTCTTCTTTTGATCTTGAAAATTTATTTAAGCCCCATGATGAATATGAGATTGATAATAGTGTTTGCAATAATATTGAAAGTGGGATTGGAAGAGTGTCAACTTTAGATCCCACATATTTGGATTTTGATCAATCTTATGAAATTTTAGATAAAAGCGGGCTTGGAGAGGTCATGACTTTAGTTAATGTTAATCCCACTATTTTGGAAGAGTGGCAACTTCACATGCATGTGGATCGTGTTGAGAATATGTTATGTGATAGCTATATTGTTGAATTTTCTTATGATCCTACATGTAATTATCATGAGAGAGGAAAATATGGTTATAGAAATTTTCATGTTACTAAATTACCGCTCATTATGTTGAGATTGCTATTGTTTCTTTCCGCTTCCTTGCATATGCTAGTTTTTGCTTGCCTTGATAATTTGTTTGCCTATAAGATGCCTATGCATAGGAAGTATGTTAGACTTAGATGTGTTTTTCATGTGTTTTATGATGCACTTTTTGTGCTTCAATTCTTGTCTTTCATGTGAGCATCATTAAAATTATCAATGCCTAGCTAGGGGCGTTAAACGATAGCGCTTGTTGGGAGGTAATCCAATTTTATTTTACTTTTTCTTGCTTTTTATTTCTGTTTAGGAATAAATATTTGATCTAGCCTCTGGTTAGATTTGTTTTTATGTTTTAATTAGTGTTTGTGCCAAGTGAAACCTATAGGATCTTCTTGAATGATAGTTATTTGATCTTGCTGAAAATTCCAGAAACCTTCTGTTCACGAAAATAATTGTTAAAAATCACCAGAACGTGATAAAATACTGATTCCAATTGCAGTAGATCAATAAATAAATTTTCCAGGTCTTCCTATTTTGGTTGAATTTGTTGAGTTACAGAAGTTTGCGTTAGTTACAGATTACTACAGATTGTTCTGTTTTTGACAGATTCTGTTTTTCGTGTGTTGTTTGCTTATTTTGATGAATCTATGGCTAGTAAAATAGTTTATAAACAATAGAGAAGTTGGAATACAGTAATTTTAACACCAATATAAATAAAGAATGAGTTCAATACAGTACCTTGAAGTGGTGTTTTGTTTTCTTTCGCTAACGGAGCTCATGAGATTTTCTGTTGAGTTTTGTGTTGTGAAGTTTCCAAGTTTTGGGTAAAGATTTGATGGATTATGGAACAAGGAGTGGCAAGAGCCTAAGCTTGGGGATTCCCATGGAACCACAAGGTAATCTAAGGACACCAAAAATCCAAAGCTTGGGGATGCCCCGGAAGGCATCCCCTCTTTCATCTTCGTCCATCGGTAACTTTACTTGGAGCTATATTTTTATTCACCACATGATATGTGTTTTGCTTGGAGCGTCCTGTATGATTTGAGTCTTTGCTTTTTAGTTTACCACAATCATCCTTGCTGTACACACCTTTTGAGAGAGACACACATGGTTCGGAATTTATTAGAATACTCTATGTGCTTCACTTATATCTTTTGAGCTATATAGTTTTTGCTCTAGTGCTTCACTTATATCTTTTAGAGCACGGTGGTGGATTTGTTTTATAGAAATTATTGTTCTCTCATGCTTCACTTATATTATTTTGAAAGTCCTACAAAACATCATGGTAATTTGCTTTAATTGTGAAATTAGTCCTAATATGCTAGGTATTCAAGATTAGTAAAAACTTTCTTATGAGTGTGTTGAATACTAAGAGAAGTTTGATGCTTGATGATTGTTTTGAGATATGGAGGTAGTGATATTAAAGTTGTGCTAGTTGAGTAGTTGTGAATTTGAGAAATACTTGTGTTGAAGTTTGCAAATCCCGTAGTATGCACGTATGGTAAACGTTGTGTAACAAATTTGAAACATGAGGTGTTCTTTGATTGTCCTCCTTATGAGTAGCGGTCGGGGACGAGCGATGGTCTTTTCCTACCAATCTATCCCCCTAGGAGCATGCGCGTAGTGCTTGGTTTTTGATGACTTGTAGATTTTTGCAATAAGTATGTGAGTTCTTTATGACTAATGTTGAGTCCATGGATTATACGCACTCTTACCCTTCCATCATTCCTAGCCTCTTCGGTACCGTGCATTGCCCTTTCTCACCTTGAGAGTTGGTGCAAACTTTGCGGGTGCATCCAAACCCCGTGATACAATACGCTCTATCACACATAAGCCTCCTTATATCTTCCTCAAAACAGCCACCATACCTACCTATTATGGCATTTCCATAGCCATTCCGAGATATATTGCCATGCAACTTTCCACCGTTCTGTTTATCATGACACGTTCATCATTGTCATATTGCCTTGCATGATCATGTAGTTGACATCGTATTTGTGGCAAAGCCACGATGCATATTATTTCATACATGTCACTCTTGATTCATTGCTCATCCCGGTACACCGCCGGAGGCATTCATATAGAGTCATACTTTGTTCTAGTATCGAGTTGTAATCATTGAGTTGTAAATAAATAGAAGTGTGATGATCATCATTCATAGAGCATTGTCCCAAAAAAAGAGAAAGGCCAAAAAAAGAAAGGCCCCAAAAAAAAGAAAATAAAAAGGGGCAATGCTACTATCTTTTTCCATACTTGTGCTTCAAAGTAGCACCATGATCTTTATGATAGATAGTCTCTTGTTTTGTCACTTCCATATACTAGTGGGAATTTTTCGTTATTGAACTTGGCTTGTATATTCCAACAATGGGCTTCCTCAAATGCCCTAGGCCTTCGTGAGTGTCGGTGTCAAAACCGGCGGATCTCGGGTAGGGGGTCCTGAACTGTGCGTCTAGGATCGATGGTAACCGAAGACGGGGGACACGATGTTTACACAGGTTCGGGCCCTCTCTATGGAGGTAATACCCTACGTCCTGCTTGATTGATTTTGATGAATATGAGTATTACAAGAGTTGATCTACAACGAGATCGTAATGGCTAAACCCTAGAAGTCTAGCCTGTATGACTATGGTAATGTGTATCTACCTTCCGGACTAACCCCTCCAGTTTATATAGACACCGGGGGGATCTAGGGTTTACAAAGAGTCGGTTACATAAGAAGGAATCTTCATAGTTGATCGCCAAGCTTGCCTTCCACGCCAAGTAGAGTCCAATCCGGACACGGGCACAATCTTCGGCCTTCACGTTTTCACAGCCCATCAGTCCGGCCCACGGATAAGAGGACGGACGCCCGAGGACCCCTTAGTCCAGGACTCCCTCTGTAGCCCCTGAACCTGGCTTCAATGACAATGAGTTCGGCACGCATATTGTGTTCGGCATTGCAAGGTGGGTTACCCTTTTTCCGAACTCCAAGATAGTCTTCGGATGCGATGATAGTATCCGGACTATTACACACACCATACACAACCGCAGAGAGATTATATTTTTACGCGAGTCTAATCTGCTTCCAGCTTTTTACAACATGACATCATGTCTGTCCGGTCATAATCTCGAACCTTTTTCATCTGCCGCTCCACGTTTCGAGACACGGTTGCCATTGGCACGTCTTGTCGAAGCAGAGATCGTGTCCCCTTATTGCGGGATTCTCATCAATGCGGGCGTGGGTGACCCAACCGTGCCGTCTGCACAGCCCTTGGGAATAGGCGAGCTTAAGGCGAGTGGGGAGGCGCTTGATATTCATGGCCTTTATTAGGAGATAAGGATTCCCTTTCTTCACCCACACCTCAGTTCCTCCTCAGCCCTTCCGTCCCTGAGCTCCAGTGCCCAAGCTTTATCTTTTTCCTCGTCCGAGAAAGCACTCCAAATATGTCTGGATCCGGAGCTGGAGGCAAGTGGATGGCCTCCTCCGTCAAGAAGAAGGATATGAAGGAGCTCCGGGAGTCCGGATATCTGGCCAAGGAGATCGCTCACCGACTCCCGACCAAGGGGTAGATCGTCCCTACTCCAGAGCCCCATGAGAGGGTTGTGTTTCTTACAGATTTCCTCCGCGGGCTGGGGTTCCCTCTTCACCCATTCGTCCGTGGATTGATGTTTTACTACGGGCTGGACTTTCATGACCTGGCCCCCAACTTCATTCTCAACATCACGGCATCCATTGTCGTGTGCGAGGCCTTTCTCCGCATCCCACCTCATTTTGGCCTATGGCAGAAGACCTTCAATGTAAAACCCAAGGTGGTGAGCGGCCAGCAAGCAGAGTGCGGAGGCGCCATGGTGGGCAAGATGCCCAACGTCACCTGGCCCGAAGGTTCGTTCGCGGAGACGGTGAAGGGGTGGCAATCGGGGTGGTTCTATATCACCGAGCCGCGCGACGCCAACTGGGCGTCGGCCCCCGAATTCTGATCCGGAATCCCGATGCGGCTCACCTCCTGGCAAGAGAGGGGCCTAACCTGGGGTCCCTCGGACGAGCTGTCTGGGCTCCAGACGTGTGTCCAGAATATGATAGACAGGAAGATCAAGCTCGTCAACATGATCCAGGTCATGCTCATTCGTCGGGTCCTTCCGTGCCAACGCCGGACTTGCTATCTGTGGGAGTTCGATCCAGCCAAGCACCAGACGCTACTAGAGCTCTTCGGCACGACGCATGAAGAAATCTGGAAAGTGCTCTTCAAGGCCGGCGAGACGCCACCGCCTACGACCGAAGATCGTGGGCTTAGCTTAAAACGCCAGGCTAACCCGGTAAGTTCTTTTAATGTTTCCAAGGAGTACCCTCTACTAGCTTATTTTGGGAGGAAGCCTAAGCTTTCCTTCCCCTGTTTTCAGGCCTGGATCAAGGTAGAAGAGGATATTAACTATCCGGCTCCGCTGCCCGAAGACCAAGAATTCCCATTACTAACGAGCATGCTGTTCCCTGCACCTTATGAGGTGCCGGAGAAGACGGCTAAGAAGGTGGCCAAAGGGGCCAAGAAGGGCCTTCGCCGAAAAGGCGCTCCGGACGTGACGTCCGGAAGCAAGACTTCCTCTTCATCCGCTGACGACGACAACGAAGAGGAAGAAGAAAACAACTCCCCACCTAAAGTGGGGAGGAAGAAGAGAGCGGCCCCCACAAATCCGGAGGCGAAAGCGCCTAAGAGGGTTAGAGGCTCCCTCGCGGATAACTCCGTGTGGGATGTTGATAGCAGTCCGGAGCGACCTCGCCGGACCAAGCCTCGGGCCGCCTCATAAGTACCAGAATCCGGAAACGTCTGGCCTTCCAGATTTGTAATATTGATATACCTTAAACCTTGTTATTGCAGTCCGGCACGCGATGGCTCCTCGCGATCCTTGATAGAGGGATCGCTAGACTCAAAGGAGATGGCTAGCATGTCTCCGCCACCTGCTCATTCCGTCTCTCCCAAGGGTGACGATGAGGTGGTGTCGCAAAAGACCTTCCCCGACCGGGGGAGCTTTCGGAGATCGTCGGGGTGGCGCCCCAGGACGATTCTTCAGTCGCCGGACACATGGGGAAAAAAGCCCTTATGGGGACTGGTGATGGGGGCCGAGTTCCCTTCAGACCTGAGCCGGATACCATTCCGGAGATCCACACGGCCCCGGAGTCCAGCAAATGGCATTCCCCAAAAGGAGGGAATGTGCCTGTTCTGCCGGTGATCTCTGTCCAACCAGAGGCACCGGATAATCTGCTGGAGGCGCTACGAGGCGCCTCTATTGTCGATGAACACCGCGCCCTTATGGGCACGGTAATAGAGAAGGTTCAGTTCGTTAAAAGCGGACTGACCGAAGCCTGTACTAGCCTTCTATTGGGCTTTGAGGTAAGTAATGTGGTTGTAGAAAGAATATCACAGTATAGACAGTAGCCCCTGATGCTCCGTGTGGTGTTCGGGAAGAAAAAGACGAACAGAGGATCAAGAAGAAATATCGCAGGAGTATAACATAAGTTGTCTATGTGAATAAGCAGGTATCGCTGCAGGCGGCCACCGCTCATGCTGCGGAGGTCTCCGGACTGAAGCGGAAACTAGAGCGGGCCGAGGAGGATCTCGGCCTCATGAAGAAGCAGCTGGAGGATAGCCAAGGTATGCAGTAACCTACGAGTACATTTTAAGAAAAAAATGAATAGTCCGTCCGGACTAAGGTGTCATAAACTTTATTAGGGGCCACGATCGAGGTGGCAGCCCTCAAGAAGGCGTTAGCCGAGGCCGAGGACAAAGCGGCCAAGGAACGCGCCACGCGTGAGAAGCACGAGGCCCGGGTTGGCGAGGCGCAGCAACAGCTCCAGGGCGCGATCGATAGATTTGAGTCCTTGAAGCGCGATTGTAAGGCGCAAGAGTCCGAATTGGCGAAGGCCCGCCAAAGCGCACAGGATGCATGAGCCGAAGCCCAGAAGGCCCTCCAGGAAATTTAGGCGGCCAAGATGATTGCAGCGGGTAAATCTTTCACCATGCAAAGCAAGTATGTAGAAGAAACGTTCCTTGTGCTTATCCGAATTTGGGTTTTCCAGGGGCATTTATGGATCTGCCCTGCAGTATATCAGATGCTGCCGAGCATTATAGAGCCGAAGAAGGGATGTCCATGGAGAAGCTATTCTGGTCCCAATATCTGGGACCCGAACATTCGGTGCCCTTCAGCGACCAGCTAAAGCAGTTGGTCGAGTTGCACAGGTCGGCAGAGCTAGCCATGAAGGACCTGATAGTCCGGGTGTGGCCTGCCGAGCCTATACCTAGCAGCTACTTTGGACTTGTTAAGCGGCTTGTAAGTGCCTGTCCGCGCTCGAAGCCGTGAAGCGGTCGGTCTGTATTGAAGGTGCGCGTATGGCATTTGCTCGCGTCAAGACACATTGGGCGAAGCTGGATGCCAAGAAGCTGATGACCGAGGGGCCGCCGGAGGGCAAGGAGCATCGTCGACCCGAGCTCTATTTTGATGGTGTCCTGGAGGGGTCCCGCCTTGTGGCGGAGCAATGTTCGAAGGATGTCATATTCCCATGAGAGCATTTGTATTATCCTGTCCTGTAATATGGAACAATGATGTTATGTATTATAATGCTTGCGATTTATATTTTACCTCCTGTGCGGCCGTTTATGAAATCTGAGGGTTGACCACTCGTCGGCTTCTGCCCCCACGTAGATAGTACGGGGGTGTTCGGGATAAATCTAAACACTCTTTACTCCACATTCTGGTCCTTAAAGGAGGTGTTTAGCGCAACAAACAAGGCAATCAGACTATGCGGCCTTTACCGCCCTCACTTAGCCATAGGAGTTTGACAATTAAGAAAGTTGGCAAAGCCCCTAGTATTCGGAAGGCCGAACTAGGGGTGTTGTACACGCCTAATCGTAGGAATCGATTCTTCGCGAGAAGCGGAAAAAATCTCTAACGATTTGGAACCTCTCGAACAGCTGACCAGCTCTCGCCGCATCATGACAGTTAGTTTTCGGGTTTCTCTACTGAGGTGCTCGTCCGGAAGAACCGGGACACAATCGCAGTAGTTCTCCCTTTAGTAGCCTAGCCGATATAGCGGAACCTAAGGTAGCAAGCACAGGAGCCGAGCAACCCAACTATTGACCAAAGACATGATTCGGAGCCGATGCATATAATGCTATAAGTTCGGGCTTTTTATTGCCGTAATGCGGGGTGTAATGAAGCCCATGGCGTAGTAATACACACCATGGTGTACGCGTGCGATAAGTAATATATACAAAGGTGAGGAAACAGGAAAATTAAGTAATAAGCTGACGCCACCATTTATTCACTATTGTGATGTAATTAGTACGTCAAGGCGTACTTTGTGCAATTAATGCGATAAGCAAGTAAAGCTATTTAACAAGCCG
Source organism: Triticum aestivum (assembly GCF_018294505.1). Taxonomy (NCBI): domain Eukaryota; kingdom Viridiplantae; phylum Streptophyta; class Magnoliopsida; order Poales; family Poaceae; genus Triticum; species Triticum aestivum. The sequence goes on from NC_057802.1 coordinate 499,878,141, forward strand.
CAACCAAGGGCGAGTTGCATGCAGATATGTAAAACAAGTATGGCAATCGTTTATTAGAGACCACCTGGGGATTCCCATGTATGCCAGAGCTCCTTGCCTCCTTGGTGTGTTCTGCAAGCGGGTCGTCCGCATAGACCTCGAAAAGAGAAAAAACCCGTAATAAAAAAGAAAAAGTAAAGGGGTGCAGATCCCAGGGTCGGTCAAGCCGCACTGTGGATCGCGAGCGAGTTATGCCTCCGTCAGTACCCATGGGGTTCTGAGTGCGTTGTTATGTACGCGTGGTACGGATGCCATTTACTCATCGGGGTTGGGGCGGAGGCCGAATTTACTAATTCAGCTCTTGACGACACGAGCTGCCCTGATGCAGTGTAGTCCGGACCTTCTTAACGATGTCCACGGGCTCGGCGTCCGGATTATGGTGCTGCTTGAGAAGACCACTCTGTATTTCTGCTGCTAGGGCTGCGGTATGCTCCTCTGTGCGGAGGGAACGTTCCGTGTTTCCATTTACTGTGATGACGCCGCGTGGACCGGGCATCTTGAGCTTGAGATAAGCACAATGTGGTACCGCGTTGAATCTAGCAAACGCGGTTCGTCCGAGCAGTGCGTGGTAGCCGCTGCAGAAGGGGATGATATCGAAGATTAGCTCTGCGCTTCGGTAGTTATCCGGGGAACCGAAGACCACCTCCAGCGTGATTGAGCCCGTACAACGGGCCTCTACCCCTGGTATAACTCCTTTAAAGGTAGTTATCGTGGGCTTGATTCGTGAGGGATTAATGCCCATTTTGTGTACTATATCCTGATAGAGCAGGTTGAGGCTGCTACCACCGTCCATTAGGACTCGTGTCATGTGAAATCTGTCGATGATTGGGTCGAGTACCAATGCGGCCGAACCGCCATGACGGATGCTAGTTGGATGATTACGACTATCAAAGGTGATCGGGAATGACGACCATGGGTTGAATTTCGGGGCGACTGGCTCTACCGCATAGACGTCCCTGAGTGCGCGCTTGCGCTCCCTTTCACTACAAAAAAAGACACATCCGTGACATTCTGGGCCGAACGAAAATCTTTTCTGCCATACTTATGACAGTTCTATGACGATAATTGTGACAAAACCCGGTATCATCATAGATGTGGTGGGGTCCTACTTCTATGACAAAAAATCATGACAGAAAATGGGCTTTTCGTCCTGGGCGGGCCGGAGACGCAGCTGCATGACATTCTTTGGGCCGTCCATGATGGAAAAAACTGTGGTAGAAGCAAGGGCGCGGAAAATATCGGGGAGTCCCCGGTTACGGTGGGTGGTCGGGGGCCCAGCGATGCGCGTTTCTCTCGTACATACGTGCGTGTGTGCGAGGCGTTGGGCTCTAACTAAACCCGAGAGAGGCATTGGGCTCTAACTGAACCCGAGCGATTGCACAGCAGGCTACGCGTTACTGAACCCGAGCGATCGATCGATGGCTGTTAACTGAACCCGATCGAGCGATTCCTTTGCTACTGCTGCTAACTGAAGCCGATCGATGCTGCCTCTGGACGAACAGTGAGTGTTGCCGGGGGGGGGGTGTGGATGAACAGTTCCCGGTGGGGGTGGATGAACAGGACCCCGTGGTGTTGCCTCTAGATGAACAGTACCCCGATCGTTCGAGCCGGTTGGGGCTGCATGAACAGGACCCCGTGGAGGGCAGGATGAACAGGACCACCCCGTGGAGGGCAGGATGAACAGTAGACAGTGGAGGGCAGGATGAAGAGTAGCCCGTGGAGGGGTGGTTGAACAGGAGCCCGTGGAGATGTCTGGTTGAACATTAGCCGGTGGAGCAGCGCGCGGTGGAGGCTGGATGAACAGGAGCCCGTGGATGAACAGTCGTAGGTGGAGGCTGGAGGAGGTCGACGGTGGATGAACAGTAGCCCGTGGAGGCTCGAGGGGGTCGACGGTGGAGATGAACAGTATCCCGTGGAGTCCCGTTTTGCGGTACGCCACACCCCTCCCGATGAACAGGACCCCCGTTTGGACCGTAGCGCTCCAACACAAGTCCGTTTCCTCCGTTTTGTGGTACGCCACACCCCTCCCGATCAATAGGACCCCCATTTCGACCGTAGGAGGTCCGTTTCCTCCATTTTGCGGTACACCAGACCCCTCCCGATGAATAGGATCCCATTTTGAACGCGGCCGGTCGAACACAAGGCCTTTTCCTACGTTCTGCAGTACGCCAGGCCTCGTTTCCATCGGCTGTTCCGTCCAAGCCCTCCCGATGAACATGACGACACATTCCATTCCGACCCAGCCGCTTGGCTCCCCATGAACACGACGACGACGCTGTTTCTCCGTTCCGACCTAGCCATGTACACGAGCCCTGGCCATACGTATGCGCGAGTAGGCGTTCGAGACCCTGCCCGTATGTACGTACGTGGCCGTATTTTCTTTCTTGCGCACTGGCCGCTGGACGTACGTGTACATGCTACGTGCGCGCCTCTACTACAACATGTGCGCGCCTCTACATCGACCAGTATGTACGTACACGTTCTCGACCAGAATGACAACTCTACGTACGCTTCGACCAGGTGGGTCCCGACTGTCAGGCACTTCCTTGCTTGCGAAGATGTAGCTGGTGGGTCCCAGCAGTCAGGGGGCGAATCTTTTTTTTGCCCGGACGCACTTCCTTGCGTGCGAAGATGTAGCTGGTGGGTCCTAGCAGTAAGGGGGAAACATTTTTTTTTTGCGAAATACGGTGGCCCGTCTGGTGGGTCCCCGCTGTCAGGTGGAGGAATAATTATTTTGCGCGTAATAAGGAGGCATTTCCTTGCTGCGGCCGTGGACCCAGCTGTCAGCCTCTCCACGTACAGTCCACGTCCGATGGAAGCCGTTCCTTGACCACGTTGACCACGCCGCGCCGAGAGCACCAGGGCGGTGGTCGACAGCGAGGCCTAGGAAGGGGACGACGCGGAGCCGGGGAAGACGCGAAAGTGGAAGCCCGCGCGCAGAGGAGTACGAGGGTTCACTGGTTCAGCTGCGGTGTGAGGCTGCCATCGCCACAGGGCCTGGCCAGCGGTGGGAATAGTAGGGGGCGGTGAGGCCTTCGCGGTAGCACAGCCGGCCACGGGAGGTAGGAGCATGCGGCACGACCGGTGCTGCTTTGGTCGGCTGGAGCAACAAGACCAGAGGTTGAAGAAGCACTACGGCCGTTGGATGGACATCGTACGGTCACTGGAGCTAGAGTCATTCATATTGACTAAGTTGACAAAGCACTCCGTCCCCGTCAACTTAGTAGGCCCACAAGTCAGCCTCCCACCAAGGTGGGTCCCAACTAGCAGGGGGAGTATTCATTTTTTTGTGCGTAATAAGGAGGCACCTCCGGTGGGTCCGAGCTGACAGCGGGGGGAACGTTTTTTTGCGAAATACGTTGGCCCGTTCAGTGGGTCCCAGCAATCAGGAGGGAAATGTTTTGTTCGCCAAATACGATGGCCCGTCTGGCGGGTCCCTGCTGTTAGGTGGAGGAATAATTATTTTCCGCGTAATAAGGAGGCACTTCCTTGCGGCTGCCGTGGACCCAGCTGTCAACCTCTCCACGTACAGTACTCTTCCGATGGAAGTCATTCCTTGACCACGTTGACCATGCCGTGCCGAGAGCACTAGGGCGGTGGACGACGGCGAGGCCTTGGAAGGGAACGACACGGAGGCAGGGAAGACTCGGCAGTTGTTTCTCACGCGGAGGGGAGTACGACTGTATGAGGGTTTACTGGTTCGTCTACCATCGCCGGAGAATAACAGCAGGTGTGGGTCAGTAGAGGGATGGCTAGGCCAGCGATGGGAGTACGGTCGGGCGGTGAGGCTTGCGCGGCAGCACAGCCAGCCGCGGGGAGGAGGGAGCAGGCAGTCCCGCCGGCGCTTGATAACCCACAAGTATAGGGGATCGCAACAGTTTCCGAGGGTAGAGTATTCAACCCAAATTTATTGATTGGACACAAGGGGAGCCAAAGAATATTCTCAAGTATTAGCAGTTGAGTTGTCAATTCAACCACACCTGGATAACTAAGTATCTGTAGGAAAGTATTTAGTAGCAAAGTAATATGATAGTAGTGGTAACGGTAGCAAAAGTAATATTTTTGGCTTTTGTAGTGATTGTAACAGTAGCAACGGAAAAGTAAATAAGCGGAGAACAGTATGTGAAAAGATCGTAGGCATTGGATCGGTGATGGAGAATTATGCCGGATGCGGTTCATCATGTAACAGTCATAACATAGGGTGACACAGAACTAGCTCCAATTCATCAATATAATGTAGGCATGTATTCCGAATATAGTCATACGTGCTTATGGAAAAGAACTTGCATGACATCTTTTGTCCTACCCTCCCGTGGCAGCGGGGTCCTAATGGAAACTAAGGGATATTAAGGCCTTCTTTTAATAGAGTACCGGAGCAAAGCATTAACACATAGTGAATACATGAACTCCTCAAACTACGGTCATCGCCGGGAGTGGTCCCGATTATTGTCACTTCGGGGTTGCCGGATCATAACACATAGTAGGTGACTATAGACTTGCAAGATAGGATCAAAAACTCACATATATTCATGAAAACATAATAGGTTCAGATCTGAAATCATGGCACTCGGGCCCTAGTGACAAGCATTAAGCATAGCAAAGTCATAGCAACATCAATCTCAGAACATAGTGGATACTAGGGATCAAATCCTAACAAAACTAACTCGATTACATGGTAGATCTCATCAAACCCATCACCGTCCAGCAAGCCTACGATGGAATTACTCACGCACGGCGGTGAGCATCATGAAATTGGTGATGGAGGATGGTTGATGATGACGACGGCGACGGATTCCCCTCTCCGGAGCCCCTAACGGACTCCAGATCAGCCCTCCCGAGAGGTTTTAGGGCTTGGCGGCGGCTCCGTATCATAAAACGCGATGAATCCTTCTCTCTGATTTTTTTCTCCCCGAACACGAATATATGGAGTTGGAGTTGAGGTCGGTGGAGCGTCAGGGGACCCACGAGGCATGGGGCGCGCCCAAGGGGGGCAGGCGCGCCCCCACCCTCGTGGACAGGTGGAGGCCCCCCTGACGTGGATTCTTCTTCCAGTATTTTTAATATTTTCCAAAAATAAGTTCCGTGGAGTTTCAGGTCATTCCGAGAACTTTTGTTTCTGCACATAAATAACACCATGGAAAGTCTGCTGAATACAGCGTCAGTCCGGGTTAGTTCCATTCAAATCATGCATGTTAGAGTCCAAAACAAGGGCAAAAGTGTTTGGAAAAGTAGATACGACGGAGACGTATCAACTCCCCCAAGCTTAAACCTTTGCTTGTCCTCAAGCAATTCAGTTGATAAACTGAAAGTGATAAAGAAAAACTTCTACAAACTCTGTTTGCTCTTGTTGTTGTAAATATGTAAAGCCAACATTCAAGTTTTCAGCAAAGATTATGACTAACCACATTCATAATAACTATTTTTTTGACTGGGATTCATAATAACTGTTAGGTCTCATGTTTACTCATATCAATGGCATAATCAACTAGCGAGCAATAATAATAAATCTCGGATGACAACACTTTCTCAAAACAATCATGATATGATATAACAAGATGGTATCTCGCTAGACCTTTCTGAGACTGCAAAACATAAATGCATAGCACCTTTAAAGATCAAGGACTGACTAGACATTATAATTCATGGTAAAAGAGATCCAGTCATAGTCATACCCAATATAAATTAATTGCAATGGATGCAAATGACAGCGGTGCTCTCCAGCTGGTGCTTTTTAATAAGAGGGTGATGACTCAACATAAAAGTAAATAGATAGGCCCTTCGCAGAGAGAAGCAGGGATTTGTAGAGGTGCCAGAGCTCGGTTTTAAAGCAGAGATATAAAATATTTTGAGCGGCATACTTTCATTGTCAACATAACAACCAAGAGATGGCGATATCTTCCATGCAACACACATTATAGGCGGTTCCCAAACAGAATGGTAAAGTTTATACTCCCCCTCCACCAACAAGCATCAATCCATGGCTTGCTCGAAACAACGAGTGCCTCCAACTAGCAATAGTTCCAGGGGGAGTTTTGTTTGCAATTATTTTGATTTAGTTTGCATAAAGCATGGGACTGGGCATCCCGGTGACCAGCCATTTTCTTGTGAGTGAGGAGCGGAGTCCACTCCTCTTGAGAATAACCCGCCTAACATGGAAGATACGGACAACCCTAGTTGATACATGAGCTATTCGAGCATACAAAACAGAATTTCATTTGAAGGTTTAGAGTTTGGCACATACAAATTTACTTGGAACGGCAAGTAGATACCGCATATAGGAAGGTATAGTGGACTCATATGTCATAACTTTGGGGTTTAAGGGATTGGATGCACAAGCAGTATTCCCGCTTAGTACAAGTGAAGGCTAGCAAAACACTGGGAAGCGACCAACTAGAGAGCGACAACAGTCATAAACATGCATTAAAATTAATAAACATTGAGTACAAGCATGAGTAGGATATAATCCGCCATGAACATAAATATCGTGAAGGCTATGTTGATTTGTTTCAACTACATGTGTGAACATGTGCCAAGTTGAGTCACTTAAATCATTCAAAGGAGGATACCACCCTACTATACCACATCACAACCATTTTAATAGCATGTTGGCACACAAGGTAAACCATTAGAACTCATAGCTAATCAAGCATGGCATAAGCAACTATAATCTCCAATTGTCATTGCAAACATGTTTATTCATAATAGGCTGAATCAGGAACGATGAACTAATCATATTTAGAAAAACAAGAGAGGTCGAGTTCATACCAGCTTTTCTCATCTCAGTCAGTCCATCATATATCGTCATAATTGCCTTTCACTTGCACGACCGAATGATGTGAATAATAATAAGAGTGCACGTGCATTGGACTAAGCTGGAATCTGCGAGCATTCAATAAACATGAGAAGACAAGGCAATATGGGCTCTTGGTTAAATGAACAATAATGCATATAAGAGCCACTTCAACAATTTAATCATGGTCTTCTCCTATCGACCCCCAAAGAAAAGAAAAGAAATAAAACTATGTACACGGGAAAGCTCCCAACAAGCAAAAGAAGAACAGGAAATCTTTTTGTGTTTTCTTTTTAATTATTACTACTACAGTAAGAAGAGTAAACTAACTAAAAGCTACACTAATTTTTTTGGTTTTCTTAAGGTTTTTCAAACACACAAGAAGAAAGCAGGAAAAAGGAAATAAACTAGGATGGATATTAAAGTGAAAAAGTATGAGCACCGACAGCTAGCAATGACTGTGTGAGCATGAATGTAATGTCGGTGAGAAATACATACTCCCCCAAGCTTAGGCTTTTGGCCTAAGTTGGTTTATTGCCACGGATGGCCTGACGGATATCCAAAGTTATAACCGGGGTCGTACTGAGATGCAGCGGTCATTGCATCGTGTGCTGCAGCTTGGAGGCGAGCTATCTCAGCCTTCCTCCTATACTCCTCCGCCTCCTCTCTGGTTATGTAACGTCTCCCTTTCTCCTGAAAGTCAAAGAGAGTAGGGGCAGGGAGAACAATATTGACGGCGTGACGCCTGTCAAAGATTAGTCGGTACTGGAGAGGTGGTTCATTCCTCTCGACAACATGATGGTGGACCATAGCATTAAAGTCTAGATAAGTAGGAGGCAATTCAACATCATCATCGCGTATGGCTACACCAAGAAAATCAGCTAAGCGGGTTGCATAAATTCCACCAAAGAAATCTCCATTAAATCTATTATGATGCAACCTACGTGCAACAATGGCTCCCAAATTATAAGATTTATCTACTAACACAGCACTCCAAAGAATACTGAGGTCAGGGACACACATATGACATGCTTCATCTTTACCATTTATGCACCTACCTATAAAGAGAGCAAAATAATGCATAGCAGGAAAATGAATACTCCCTATGGTAGCTTGTGTTATGTCTCTAGATTCCCCCACAGTTATACTAGCAAGAAATTCTCTAAATTCAGATTTGCGAGGTTCACTAGTACTACCCCATTCTGGAAGTTTGCAAGCATTGGTAAAATCCTCTAAGTCCATAGTGTAGGATTTTTCATAAAGATCAAAAAGGACAGTTTGAGAATTACGTGAAGATGAATATTCAAACCTCCTCACAAATGAACTAGTGAGATAGTGATACTGGCGGCACTTCTCTGCCTCGAAGCTCACCAGATCAGCGTTACGCAAATATACGTTAAATTCTTCCTTGATTCCTGCTCGATCCATAAAGCCTTCTGAAGGCCATTCACAAGGCTGCACTGGAGCGTTCCTTGGTGGCTCATCATCGGCATCGCGCATTGCGAGCCTGGGTCCTTGCTTCCTTGAAGGACCACCATGGTACATTTTCCTAAGCATATTTCTTCTTGTGCAAAATTTGTGAAATTTTTTAGTAACTTCAAATAACAGCGAACCAAGCTCAACAAAATTGATAGCAACTACTCCTACAAGTGCCTAGAGACTATATCATGCATTAGAACTACTTGGAACCATATAAATTTGACATGTAAGCTCAAGAACATGGTGACCTAGGAAGCACAAATTTGCAATGAATAAAGCACTAGAACAAAAACTAATTGGACCAATGGAGGAGTCACATACCAAGGAACAATCCCCTAAAGCAGTTTTGTGAGAGGTGCTTTGAGCAAGGAGATCGAAAATCACAGTAAAATGAGCTAGAACTCGTGCTTGAGCTGGATGGTGATTTTTTTGGGAGGAAGAAGAAGTGTGTGGGTGTAGGAATAAGTGGAGGGGAGCCACCATGGGCCCACGAGGCAGGGGGCGCGCCCTATAGGGGTGGGCGCGCCCTGGACCCTCATGGCCAGGTGCTTGCTCCCCCTGCTATGTTCTCAGTGCCAGATATTCTCAAATATTCTAGAAAAAATCATATTAATTTGGCAGTGCATTTGGAGAATTTTTATTTTCGGGGTATTTTTATATTGCATGGATAAATCAGAGAACAGACAGAAAATATTATTTTTACTTTATTTCAACTAAATAACAGAAAGTAGAAAGGGGGGTATAGATGGTTGTGTCTTCTAGCTTCATCCATATTATGCTCATCAAAAGGAATCCACTAACAAGGTTGATCTGGTCTTGTTAACAAATTCTTTTCGAGTAACATGAAACCGGAGAAATTTTGAATAACACTATGTTACCTCTACGGGGATATGCACATCCCCAATAATAAGAATATCATATTTCTTCTTGACAGTAGGTAAATGAAATTCAAAACCTCCAAAAATAATCGATGGAATTTTTCCAATAGAATTGATACTGTGGACCTGAGGTTGTTTCCTCGGAAAGTGTACCGTATGCTCATTACCATTAACATGAAAAGTGACATTACCTTTGTTGCAGTCAATAACAGCCCCTGCAGTGTTCAAAAAAGGTCTTCCAAGAATAGTAGACATACTAACGTCCTCGGGAATATCAAGAATAACAAAGTCCGTTAAAATAGTAACGTTTGCAACCATAAGAGGCACATCCTCACAAATACCGACAGGTATAGCAGTTGATTTATCAGCCATTTGCAAAGATATTTCAGTAGGTGTCAACTTATTCAAATCAAGTCTACGATATAAAGAAAGAGGCATAACACTAACACCGGCTCCAAGATCACATAAAGCAGTTTTAACATAATTTCTTTTAATGGAGCATGGTATAGTGGGTACTACTGGATCTCCAAGTTTCTTAGGTATTCCAGCCTTAAAAGTGTAATTAGCAAGCATGGTGGAAATTTCAGCTTCCGGTATCTTTCTTTTATTTGTAACAATATCTTTCATATACTTAGCATAAGGATTCATTTTGAGCATATCAGTTAATCGCATACGCCAAAAGGTAGGTCTAATCATTTCAGCAAAGCGCTCAAAATCCTCATCATCCTTTTTCTTGGATGGTTTCGGAGGAAAAGGCATGGGTTTCTGAACCCATGGCTCCCTTTCTTTACCATGTTTCCTAGCAACAAAATCTCTCATATCATAACGTTGATTCTTTGATTGTGGGTTATCAAGATCAACAGCAGGTTCAATCTCTGCATCATTATCATTGCTAGGTTGAGCATCATCATGAACATTATCATTAACATTATCACTAGTTTCATGTTCATTACCAGATTGTGTTTCAGCATCAGAAATATATATATCATTTGGATTCTCAGGTGTTTCAGCAATAGGTTCACTAGAAGCATGCAAAGTCTTATCATTTTTTCTTCCTTTTAGAAGGACTAGGTGCATCTAAATTATTTCTCTGAGAATCTTGTTCGATTCTCTTAGGGTGGCCTTCAATGTACAAAGGTTCCTGAGTCATCTTACCAGTTCTAGTAGCCACTCTAACAGCATAGTCATTATTCTTATTATTCAATTCATTGAGCAAATCATTCTGAGCTATAAGTACTTGTTCTACTTGAGTGGTGACCATAGAAGCATGTTTGCTAATGAGTTTAAGTTCACCCTTAACAGTAGCCAATTAATTACTCAAGTGTTCAAGCATATTTGAATTGTATTTCAATTGTCTACCAAAATAAGCATTGAAGTCTTCTTGCTTAACCATAAAGTTATCAAACTCATCCAAGCATTGGCTAGCAATTTTAGTAGGAGGGATTTCAGCTTTATCATATCTATAGAGAGAATTTACCTTTACTACCTGTGTCGGGTTATCAAGACCATGTATTTCTTCAATAGGTAATGGATTAAGATCATATATTTCTTCAACAGGCGGTAAATTAAAACCATGTATTTCTTCAATAGGAGGTAAATTCTTAACATCTTCAGCTTTAATACCCTTTTCTTTCATAGATTTCTTTGCCTCTTGCATATCTTCAGGACTGAGAAATAGAACACCCCTTTTCTTTGGAGTTGGCTTAGGAATAGGCTCAGGAATTGCCTCAGGAAGTGTCCAATTATTTTCATTTGTCAACATATTATTCAATAGAATTTTAGCTTCATCCGATGTTCTTTCCATGAAAACAGAACCAACACAACTATCCAGGTAATCTCTGGAAGCATCGGTTAGTCCATTATAAAAGATATCAAGTATTTCATTTTTCTTAAGAGGATGATCAGGCAAAGCATTAAGCAATTGGAGAAGCCTCCCCCAAGCTTGTGGGAGACTCTCTTCTTCAGTTTGCACAAAATTATATATATCCCTTAAAGCAGCTTGTTTCTTATGAGCAGGGAAATATTTAGCAGATAAGTAATAAATCATATCCTGGGGACTACGCACACAACCAGGATCATGAGAATTAAACCATATCTTAGCATCACCCTTTAATGAGAACGAAAATATTTTAAGGATATAAAAGTAGCGAGTTCTCTCATAATTAGTGAACAGGGTGGCTATATCATTTAATTTAGTAAGATGTGCCACAACAGTTTCAGATTCATAGCCATAGAAAGGATCAGACTCAACCAAAGTAATTATATCAGGATCAACAGAGAATTCATAATCCTTATCAGTAACATAGATAGGTGAAGTAGCGAAAGCAGGGTCAGGTTTCATTCTAGCATTAAGAGATTGCTGCTTCCATTTAGCTAATAATTTCTTAAGATCACTTCTATCATTGCAAGCAAGGATAGCTCTAGCAGATTCTTCATCCAGAACATAACCCTCAGGCACAACAGGCAATTCATATTTATTAGGGGGAGAGTCTTCATCATCACTATCTTCAATATTATCAGTTTCAATAATTTCATTCTCTCTAGCCCTAGCAAGTTGTTCATCAAGAAATTCACCAAGTGGCACAGTAGTATCAAGCATAGAAGTAGTTTCATCATAAGTATCTTGCATAGCAGAAGTGGCATCATCAATAACATGCAACATATCAGAATGAATAGCAGAAGCAGGTTTTGGTGTCGCAAGCTTACTCAAAACACAAGGTGAATCAAGTGCAGAGCTAGATGGCAGTTCCTTACCTCCCCTCGTAGTTGAGGGATAAATTTTTGTTTTCTCATCTTTCAAGTTCTTCATAGTGACCAGCAGATATAAATCCCAAGTGACTCAAAGAATAGAGCTATGCTTCCCGGCAACGGCGCCAGAAAATAGTCTTGATAACCCACAAGTATAGGGGATCGCAACAGTTTTCGAGGGTAGAGTATTCAACCCAAATTTATTGATTCGACACAAGGGGAGCCAAAGAATATTCTCAATTATTAGCAGTTGAGTTGTCAATTCAACCACAACTGGATAACTTAGTATCTGCAGCAAAGTATTTAGTAGCAAAGTAATATGATAGTAGTGGTAATGGTAGCAAAGGTAATATTTTTGGGTTTTGTAGTGATTGTAATAGTCGCAACAGAAAAGTAAATAAGTGGAGAACAGTATGTGAAAAGCTTGTAGGCATTGGATCGGTGATGGAGAATTATGCCGGATGCGGTTCATCATGTAACAGTCATAACATAGGGTGACACAGAACTACCTCCAATTCATCAATATAATGTAGGCATGTATTCCGAATATAGTCATACGTGCTTATGGAAAAGAACTTGCATGACATCTTTTGTCCTACCCTCCCGTGGCAGCGGGTTCCTAATGGAAACTAAGGGATATTAAGGCCTCCTTTTAATAGAGTACCGGACCAAAGCATTAACACATAGTGAATACATGAACTCCTCAAACTACGGTCATCACCGGGAGTGGTCCCGATTATTGTCACTTCGGGGTTGCCGGATCACAACACATAGTAGGTGACTATAGACTTGCAGATAGGATCAATAACTCACATATATTCATGAAAACATAATAGGTTCAGATCTGAAATCATGGCACTCAGGCCCTAGTGACAAGCATTAAGCATAGCAAAGTCATAGCAACATCAATCTCAGAACATAGTGGATACTAGGGATCAAACCCTAACAAAACTAACTCGATTACGTGATAGATCTGATCCAACCCATCACCATCCAGCAAGCCTATGATGGAATTACTCACGCACGGTGGTGAGCATCATGAAATTGGTGATGGAGGATGGTTGATGATGACGACGGCGACGGATTCCCCTCTCCGGAGCCCCGAACGGACTCCAGATCAGCCCTCCCGAGAGGTTTTAGGGCTTGGCGGCGGCTCCGTATCGTAAAACGCGATGAATCCTTCTCTCTGATTTTTTTCTCCCCGAACACGAATATATGGAGTTGGAGTTGAGGTCGGTGGAGCGTCAGGGGGCCCACGAGGCAGGGGGCGTGCCCAAGGGGGCAGGCACGCCCCCACCCTCGTGGACAGGTGGAGGCCCCCCTGACGTGGATTCTTCTTCCATTATTTTTAATATTTTCCAAAAATAAGTTCCGTGGAGTTTCAGGTCATTCCGAGAACTTTTGTTTCTGCACATAAACAACACCATGGAAAGTCTGCTGAAAACAACGTCAGTCCGGGTTAGTTCCATTCAAATCATGCAAGTTAGAGTCCAAAACAAGGGCAAACATGTTTGGAAAAGTAGATACGACGGAGACGTATCAGCGCTTGTTTGAGCGGGTGGAGCAGGAAGAGGAGAGATGGAAGAAGCACGACGGCCATTGGATGGACATCCAACAGTCACTGCTTGTGCGTCAACCTTTTTTTAGGAAAGCCTCAAATTTGTGGAAAATAGCATACAACCCATATGCCATGATTTCTAATAATTTACAGCCCATTTGCTAATTCTTAAGGTTTTTTTGGAGCCCATATTCTTTTTGTTAGCATTACAGCCCATATTGTGGCCACGGTTAAAAAATTATACGAAATTTTGCATATTTCGGTGCGGTCCGAACTGTTTTTAATCCCGAAATTTCGAGTCACATTCAAACTGATTTTAAAAATAAATTTATATCAATATAAAATCCAAGAAATTGTCCATGCATAAAAATTAATTCAATTTAAAATCTTGAAATGAAAAAAAGAATTTTGAAACTAATTGCCGGTTTGATGTGTTTTAAAAATGTACAGCCCATTTCTCATTACTGATAGGCCATTTTCTCGGCCAGCCGAATGAAGCTCTCCTCGTCTTGAAAGATTTGCAGCCCAACAGGCCTGACAAAGGGACTTACTTGGAAAATCACAAAAAGACTGGGCTGTGGCCGTGGACCCAGCTGTCAGCCTGTCCACGTACAGTACTCTTCCGATAGAAGTCGGTCGTTAACCACATTGACCACGCCGCGCCGAGATCACCAAGGCGGTGGACGATGGTGAGGCCTAGGAAGGGGACGACTCGGAGCTGGGGAAGACGCGACAGTGGATGCCCAGGCGAAGAGGAGTACGAGGGTTCACTGGTTCGGCTGTGGTGTGAGGCTGCCGTCGCCGCAGAATAACAGGGGGTGTGGGTGAGTAGAGGAATGGCCTGGCGAGCAGTGGGAGTAGTAGGGGGTGGTGAGGCCTCCACGGCATAACAGCCGGCCACGAGAGGCAGGAGCACGCGGCACGACCGGCGCTGGTTTGGGCGGCTGGAGCAAGAAGACCAGAGGTTGAAGAAGCACTACTGCCGTTGGATGAACATCATACGGTAACTGGAGCTAGAATCGTTCATATTGACTAAGTTGACAAAGCCCTCCGTCCCCGTCAACTTGGTAGGCCCACAAGTCAGCCTCCCATGATGCCGGGTTCCAGCTGGCAGGGGGAGTATTCATTTTTTTGTGCGTAATAAGGAGGCACTTCCTTGCATGCGAAGATAGCTGGTGGGTCCGACTTGTTAGCGGGGGGCACCTTTTTTTCGCGAAATACAGAGACCCTTCCGGTGGGTCGCAGATGTCAGGTGGAGGAATCAAAGACTTGAGAAGGCATACAGAACAAGCTAGTGTACCAATAAAGAGACGTTGCTGAGTTTTAGAAAAAAGAGAGACGTGCTCCTGTAGCTGGTTCGAATCGAAGCCTAGACTATGACTATGTATGGTGCTATGCTAATCTGCAGGTAATGAAACTGACATATCCAACGTTCGCTTCTCCTCTTCTCTACTTACTCTGCCTAGCATCAGAAGCTCTGGCCGCAACAACCATGTCCGCTGGCTGCTCGTCCACCTGCTCTTCAGCAGGCAACAACCAATATGCGCCAAGTCGCCACCCGTACCGTCGCCTGTGGGTCTCATCACACCCCCGCCGGCACGCGCACCGCAGCCGGTTGTTCATCGCAACCCGCTGCCGTTGGTGTGGTGCCACTGCTGCCAATCACGCGCAGTCATCCGTCGCGTCTCAACCACAATCCTCAACCCTGGCCGAGTCTTCTACAAATGCCCGAATCATGGGGTAATAATATGTTTAAGTGTTGTTCTGCTGCTTTCAGTTGCTGATTTTTTTAATAGTTTGGTTGATGATCTTCAAATTTGATTCGTGCAGAAAAGGGAAGATTCGTGTGATTTGTATTTCTGGGAAGTTGCTGATGTGGGGGAGTGCAACTACGCTGATTATTTGGTTAGCCGAGGAACCCCAATACCAGCAGGTTGGGGTGTTAGACAAGTAATTGAAGGAACGGCAGAAGAGGAAGATGCAGAGCAGAAGGTTAAAGATGCAGTTCCTCTGATCATGGCCAAGCAACAGCTGCTGAACGGCCTTGACAGCAATGAGGAGATGAAAGAGCTTGTGAAGATAATGGGAAAAATCGATGTGCTCTATAGGATGATTGTCTCTTTATTTGCAGTGTATGTAGCACTCGTGATGTATTCAGTGGCTATGACATGAGCACTTTGCTGAAACTAGTAATGAATGAAAGCTGTGTAGCAGGCTGGGCGTAGTGTTGTGAACATCTAATGATTTCTATTAACGGAAATCAGGGGGTATCCCCTTTTGCTCATAAATAAATAAATAGCAGAGGCCCCTTTGGTAATAAATAAATAAATTAGCAGAGGACCTGTCGGGTCAGCTTTGTTCTCATTCGAACACGTCCAGCAAATTGCAGTCCAACAGCATACTATGTCATCAAATTCAAGTTTCACAGCCAAATATGAGTACAACTAAACAACAATGTCATCATGTTTTAGTCGTCATACAATCACCAAACACAAATCAGCATACATAACAAGTGATGTTCTCACAGGAAAATACTAAACAACATGTTCATCAGGTTTCAGTTGTCATAGCAAACACAATTTCACATTGTAGATAAAAAAACATCTTCTGACAGGCAAATACGACAAAAGCAATGTAATCATCATCTGCAGCAGCAGCGTCAACATCTTTGCCATGTGTATCAGTCTGAATCGTAATTCCCCATGGTGTCATCTTCTTCTTCGTCCTCAACGTCCTCGAACGTTGGCTTCTTCTTGATCAACTCTTGTATGTCCACAACACGACATGCAATCTTTTCGCCGGCGTCATTGACGTGATGGTTCTCAAAGATATTAGGAACATCTGTGTTATCTTGTACATCAGGAGCAGTGTAAGCATCATCTTGTTGTGCAACTTCATTAAACGAATTCCTCTGCTCAAACCTTTGCACTACTCTCCAGTCATCGCTACGTGCAAATGTGTCTTCGAAGAAAAATATTTGTGTTGCTTGATTTGCCAAAATAAAAGGCTCGTTGGTCTGGTACGCCGCCTTGACATTGATGGATTTGAAATGATCATCAGCTCTGGGTTTTGCGATCCTGGAAAACAGGTTATACCAACGACAGCACAACAGAACCACACACCGATGATCCTCAAAACTGGAGATATACTGCAACTGAACAATGTCTGTTATGTTAGCATACATTTTAGTTGTCTCTTTGTCATACGTATCCATGCTCATGATGGCACTGTTTTGTGTCTTCCTGCCTTCGTCTCGTGCAAGGGTGTTGTAGCGCACATTTCCAACAACGCAAGATTCATAATGTCTTACCCGAGTATCAGGACCCATTGCTAGTGAGTAAAGGGCATCATCAACTGCCTGCCCATCGTCCCGCATCTTCTTAACCTATGGTTAGAAAATAGACAAGCTGATCATCTTATGTACTCAGTATATTAAAAAAACTGACAGTGCAATTCAAAAGCTTACACGGCTCTTGAACCATTTCGCAAATCCTGCCATAACCAGTTTGTCAATGTTTCTTGGATTTTGCGGCAGTAACTCCTTTTTGTAGATGCTGCACAACATAGTGATCGCGTCAAACATCTAAATATATAAGAATGTGCTGCAAGTTTAGTAGATTACGATGTATAAGCTGCAGTACTTAGCACTTACTTGATATAAGGTAGTATCTCAGGACAGTTATTCAACACATACCAAACCATTTTGTCCAAATCTTTAGGTTTGTCCTCTTATCGAGTCTTCCCTGTAACTCAAACAGAATAATCGAAAACATTGAGCTCGGGATTGTCTTCATCCACGTATTTGCTAAGCTGATCAGCTGTTTCAATATATTTTGAGCAGAATGTCAACGCTTCTGTAGCAATGCAGGCCTCTGCAATGGAATCCTCGGGTCTAGCTCTGTTCCTAACATAGCCCTTGAAAGTGCCTAGCCGCCTTTCAAAAGGGTACATCCAGCCATACTGTACTGGACCTCTAAGTAGTGCCTCATCAGGTAAATGAACAGCAAAATGCACCATCACATCAAAGAAGGTTGGAGGATATATCTTCTCAAGGTCGCATAGGATAGTTGGTATCTTGTCTCTAAGACGCTCCAAAGCATCTATCCTGATATTTCTACTGCAGAGTTCCCTGAAGAATTGTCCCAACACTGCAACTGCTCTGTATAAGTCAGGGCGGCCCAATCCTCTAAGGATAACAGGTAAAACCCTTTGAAGTAGGACGTGGCAGTCATGAGTTTTCAACCCTTGTACCTTGTCTCCATCTGCACTGACTCTCCTTTCAGGGTTGGAAGCAAATCCATGTGGGAATCTCACACGTGACAGGACCTTGCAGAATTCTTTTCTTTTTACCTTGTCCAAGACGTACACAGCTGGTGCCATATCCCGTGGTTTACCTTCATCTTGCACCTGCAAATCCTTTATGATACCCAGGTGTGTCAAATCAATCCTAGATTTTAAGGTATCATTCGTCTTGCCTTCAATATTAAGAAGTGTGCCGATAATGCTGTCACATATATTTTTCTCGATGTGCATCAAATCAAGATTATGCCGCAGATCCAAATCTTTCCAATACTCCAAGTCCCACAAAGTGGATCTGCGGGTAAAAAATAATCTCTCTTCTGCCCTGCCACGCTTCCTTTTCCCGCTACCATTATCAGGATGGTTTCCTGGTGTAATATGCCCGACCTTCTCTAATTCCACTTGCAACTCATCGGCGGTGAGCCTCTTTGGCGCATCACGGTTTTCATGCTTTGCATTGAACAGATGTCTTCGGTATTTTCTAGGATGCAGCTTGTCCTTGGCAAGGAAACGGCGGTGTCCAATGTAACATATCTTGCTAAGTATTGCGTATGACAGCGGATTCCTGTCACAGCGAACAAATGCATTGTAACCATGTGTCGTTCGCCCTGACACAGTGCCCAAAGCCGGATAATCATGGATGCACCAAATTATAACAGCACGCGGAAAGAAATCAGCTGGTGGGCTGCTATATAGGTCTCGAGTGAGAACACCCCTCCATAGCCGTTGAAGTTCCTCCACAAGAGGCTCCATGAACAAATCAAAATCCTTTCCAGGACTTTTTGGACCTGGGATGAGCAAGGCCATCATGTAGTTTGATTCTTTGGTGCAAAAATTTGGAGGCATGTTGTAAGGGATAACAAGCACTGGCCACATGCTATATGTGGCGCTCTAGTGGCCAAATGGGTTAAATACATCTGAAGCTAAGCCAAATCTAATGTTTCTCGGGTCAGCAGCAAACGTTTCATGCTTCTGATTGAAGCTTTTCCACTCACTACCATGAGATGGATGGCTCATTACATTCTGATCTCTGAAATCCTGGTTCCTAGAATGCCACAGTACATCCTCTCTTGTTTCAGCATCATGAAACAACCTCTGCAATCTTGGTGTAATTGGAAAATGTCTCAGAACATTATGAGGAATCCTCTTCACAGCATCGCCATCTTTCCATCTTGATGATTTGCATTTCAGGCATTCACTTAAGTTGGCATAATCCTTCCGGAATAGAACACAATTATTCTTACAAACATGAATCATATCATATCCAATTCCAACTACACGAAGGAAATTCTTCATTTTACTATAGGTGTGTGGCAGCTCAGACGCATCTGGGAAAGCTTTGCGGAAAGCAGCCAACATCGCATCGAATGATTTGTTGGTCATCCGCTCAGATGTCTTAACCTGAAGAAAGGTGACCATAGCTGAGAATACTGACAGCTTATTTCCTGGGGTGACAGCCACGTTGCATTGTTCCAACATGCGGGCCCACTGTTTTTCTCCTGCAGGTGAAAGTTCACGGATGCACGAGCACTTCGTAGCATTGTTTCAATGTTGGTCAAACTCACTGGCTCCGCCACCACCACCTCCTCCTCCTCCTCTTCCACCTGAGCATTAGGTAGATCAAGACGGTGATCTGCTGCTTCCACGTAGTCAATAACATTGACGTTGATAGCTTCACCATGATGAACCCACCTAGTATATGTGACCGACATCCCATACAAGTGTAGACGATTTTGCACAGTTGACTGGGGTCTTGTAACTGAATTCATACAACTGCTACACGGGCAGAGCACATCTAATTTCGGACCACCGTACTCAGCTCTGATAAAGTTAATGAAGTTTTCAACCCCCTCGACATATGCATCAGAGAATCTTCGAGCAGAAGTTATCCAAGTCCTGTCCATCTGTTAGACATACAAATTAGTGAAAAGGAGGTGATTTTGTCACGCGGATGGCGGGGGAGGTTTCTTATTTTTAGAGGACGTTGTCCTGGTGGTTTGCTAACATGCGGTCCCACGTGTCAGTGCTTTACCAAGCCGATCCGCTTCCCACATGAGGCAGAACAACGGCAGAAGCAACACGTGGTTAACTTGAAGAAGATGAGGGAGAAGCGGATTCAGCAACGAGTGAAATGATGGTTGCTTCATCCCTCCAACTTCTTTTTTTAGCATTATTACTTCGTCCCTCCAACTTAACTGCGGGAAAGGTGCAGCTTTGTGATTTGACGCCTCATTGCTCATTACTACGCTGGCGCCATGACTGGGTGCTTCACCCCGGCTGCTCTGCATTGTATTTCGGTATGGCATGTGGACCCGGTAGCTTGATGCCCCACATATCGGCGAAAGGGACTAGAAGATTTATGAAAGTGAGCGCTCCACTCTTACGACGGAGGAGTACACGACACGACGACCCAGTGAACTGTCACTTGTACTGTATATAGTACTATAGTTTTGCTGTTTCGCACGATCCATCGATACAAACCCGATTAAACAGGAAAGGGCAGGATTTTTCCCGTGCGGTATATGATACTGGCCATACATTTCAAAGGCAATTTTAATGTATGCAAACTGAATAATTAAGTAACAATATGATATCTAGTAAAACTAAAAACACATATGATTCATTGTGTTAGAGTGTAGTAGTAGTGCTGTATTGCATAGTTGTTAGATGTAACATGCGAGAACATGTAGAGATGTAGTTTTGGAGGGCCTACAGAGAGAAAAGCGTAATACGTTCACCGAACTTTAGAATAAGCTGATTACAGTCAATATATACGTTTTGCGGTGATTATACAGTCACTTGCTCACGGTTCAGCATCGGATTGGACTCTGTTGACTGGCCGAATAGTCTGCGTGGCACCATGTTGACTAGTTAAATTGACCATGTTCCTTGTGGGTCCCACCTGTCAGTTCGCATAGGGAAAAGGTCAGATAAACAAAAATTTACGTAGGCGCGACAAGACTCCACCCCGTGTGCGGGAATCACCTGGTTGTGTATGTGTCTGTGAGGGCCTGATGTGTGCGCATGCACGTGTAGGTTGAGCACTTGAGCGTGAGAGTGTGTGTTGGTCGTGTGGTGTACTGGTGTGTGCATGCATGCGTGCGTGTGTGCGTGTGAGTGTTGCGTGCGTGCGTGGCTGCGTGTGTACGTGTGAGTGTTGCGTGCGTGCGTGGGTGCATGTGTTCGTGTGAGTGTTGCGTGCATGCAGTTCGTGCGCATGCGTGCATCTGTGTATAATCACCACACCAGCTCCTGTGTGTTAAAACAGACGGCTCAGCATACCAATACAAGGCCACCTTTTCCGCTGTGCCTGCGGTCATGACTACGAACCACCGTCCAATATTTTTTTGTCGTTTGTTTTCATTCTTACTAGCAAGATGCCCGTGCGTTGCACGTAACATCAAGATGCATTTGTATGACTAGTTTATCTTGTGAGAGAAAAGGATGAACAAGGGAAGGCCCTATTTGCAAATGTGGAGAGGTGTGTGGGTACATCTTAGGCAAAATTGTCATAGTTTCTTTCCTATCCGTCAGATATAAATCGGACGGCCTATATTGCAGGATGGCAGGCACACCATCATCACCAACTCTGTTTTTTATAAGATTGTATTTTATCCCTACTCTTATAAAAAGCATAGTTGGTGATGATCGTGTGCCTGCCATCCTGCAATATAGGCCGTCCGATCTATATCTGATGGATAGGAAGGAAACTATGGCAATTTTGCAAAAAGATACCCACACCCCTCTCCACACTTGCAAATAAGGCCTTCCCTTGTTCATCCTTTTCTCCCACAAGATAAACTACTCATACAAATGCATCTTGATGTTTCGTGCAACGCATGTGCATCTTGCTAGTATTTTATATGAGTGTAGATGTAGAGTAGATACAAGCCGACAGGTGGGCCCGATGGTAGTGAGATAATGTGATGAAACACTAGAGGTGCCACGTGGAGCGTTTAACTAGTCAACTAGTCGTGTCTTGAGCAAATACAGAGTTGTACGGTGAGCCCGTGACTGTATAATAACCACGAAACGTAAATGGTGACCGTAATGAGTGGATTCTGAAGTCCAATGTATGTATCGTGCTTTCTCTTCAAATACAATGATCATCACTGTATATATCGCGACAGAAAGATGAAACATGCGTGAATGTGCTAGGGGCTTACTTCTAGAGGACCTGGAGATAGTTTGTGTGCGTATCTGAAAGGGGCGTAGAGGGGGTGGTATGCGATGGAGAGAGATGCTCTTCGTTTCTCTTTATTATGACTACCTTTATATATAGTATAAAAATATACAAATTCACAGTGCGGAATAAATATCATTGTGGGCACCATGCAATGCAAGCGTTCATACTCCCCCATATAACTTTGTAATGTTGTATATATGTAGAAATTCTAAAATATTGTTTTGGCCACACTTTATTCAAAAGGAGTGTTGTATGCTAATTAACATGAAGAGATGGCTTTTTAGATCAATGGGGTACGTGATGTAACATGTGTGAATGTGTAGTTGATGCATTTGGCAGGGCCTAGAGAGGTACGTGTGTGTACTACGTATTCGAGAGAGGCATGGATAGAGGGGCCGACAGGGGGGCGTGGGAGAGATAGCACGAGAAATGGGAGTGGTCTAGAGAGAGAGACGAATATGACGTCATGGCGAGAGATTCCCTTGAGTGTGTATATGCAAGGGGGGAGTGGATAGAGGCACCAGGAGAATATATTTTTTGTGTGTGGTGTCTGTGTTGGTATGTGTGGGTGTGAGAAGATAACGAGACATGAGGACAGAGGGTGTGTCACTGCGTGAGGTCCGGTGGGTCGAGGTGAGGCCCTTCGATCGGTTCCGTCCCGCGCCACATTGGTCGGCCCGTGACGCATTTAGGGAGACCCATGGATGACTAGTCGTACAAGACAAAGATAGCATAATTGTGAAGGACTCTATGTCCACTGACAAAGCCGGCTAGGATTTGTAACCCTGGGTTCTCGGACTAAGGTAACACCTTTACCTCTGATATTACTATTCATCCAACCTAACTTTAAGGGGCATCCTACAGAATGCTTTGCTAGAATCATACTCGTCGATTAGGAAGAGAGGTGTGAGACAATGCGTGAGAGACAGGCCTAAAGATAATGTGCGTACATGAGACACGTAGGCAGGTCTATGTATATAGAAAGGGTCGATGGGGATTGTGCGTGTGTATGCTTGCGAGAGGAAGAGTGCTTGTGATAAAGGTTAGTGAAAACAGTCGTAAATGGTTACGAGAGGGAGGGAGAGTTATATCGAGAGCATGTGTGCGAGAAAGACACCTCGGGAGAGAGTGTGTGAGTATGTGTGAGAGACCACCGATGGAGAGTGAAACTACACGTACAATACTGTTGTACACATTGATTAAAGATATAAACTGTATCCAAATATTAGGATGGGATCATGATATCTGCAATTCGCGTAAGGAACGGTCATTGATCCATCAGACATCTAGATTCTATCGAATTTGAGCATGTCTATGTTATTATTCGACACAATTGATCCACATAGTTAGTATTTTGAACTCCACACAATGCATCGCTTTAGCAATCGAATATAAACGTGAGTATAGTTCATGTTGTGTGTGGAAAGCACATTATACATACGAAAGTTACACAATGAACATTATAAATAGCTACCTATGAACTAGCATACATTTGAATTCAACTTAAGGTGGTTTTAAAAAATTGAATTCAACATGAAGTCCATTCAATTATTTGAATTTGATATCATGGCGTTTGTAAATCATACCTAAATTATGGAGGCACCAATCTTTGCTCTGATTTTGTACATAATAGCATATGTAGTCGTGTACAAAATAGATTCTAATTTAGCTCCTCCATTCCAAAAGAATCGTAGTTATAGGATTTTCAAGTGTCAAAATTTCAAAAAGGAGCGGATAATTTAATGAGGATTTCAAACATACAAGGTCAAATTAAACGTTGTCTATTTAGGTCAATCCTCAAAGTTCAAGAGTACTCTAAACGTGAATGCTTGTGTTTCAAAATTTTGAACGAAGCGCCAAAAGAGCCTCTACTCGCCCGAAACCGTGACCAATGTTTGGTAGTACAAGGAAATTACTTTTCTAATAACTCCGACCCGTGAAACCTACTGGCCCGACATCCAAAGGTCTAAACCGGGGTAGGTTTGTAGCTTCATCTAGACGCCACGCAACCGCCTCCGAAAAACATTCATACACAATGGCCGCCTAAGCACACATGCGTGCGTCCGAAATCGCTCCCGCCCACTATTTGGGAAACCTGGGATTACCATCCTACCCCCGACCCGCAGTAGGTCCGAAATTTAAGAGGGGGGCAAAGTTTGTACTTTCCCCAAATTTCAAACAAGCGCGTCCCATCTTCTGTTCAAAAAAGCCAAAATCAAGCACGTCCCAGACCGAAACATGGTTCTCCCCCTCCCCCCCGCCCACCCGTCCGATTCCCCATTCGTACTCCGTGGGCGCAAAAACTACCTCTCCATCAGCCGCGAAACCCCGACGTCCTCCGTCCGCCACCCCATCCCACCCATAAATGTTTATTATTCATGCTAGAATTGTATTAACTGGAAACTTGATACATGTGTGAATACATAGACAAACAGAGTGTCACTTGTATGCCTCTACTTGACTAGCTCGTTGATCAAAGATGGTTATGTTTCCTAGCCATAGACATGAGTTGTCATTTGATTAACGGGATCACATCATTAGGAGAATGATGTGATTGACTTGACCCATTCCGTTAGCTTAGCACTCGATCATTTAGTATGTTGCTATTTCTTTCTTCATGACTTATACATGTTCCTATGACTATGAGATTACGCAACTCCCATTTACCGGAGGAACACTTTGTGTGCTACCAAACGTCACAACATAACTGGGTGATTATAAAGGTGCTCTACAGGTGTCTCCAAAGGTACTTGTTGGGTTGGCGTATTTCGAGATTAGGATTTGTCACTCCGATTGTCGGAGAGGTATCTCTGGGCCCACTCAGTAATACACATCACTATAAGCCTTGCAAGCATTGTAACTAATGAGTTAGTTGCGGGATGATGTATTATGGAATGAGTAAAGAGACTTGCCGGTAACGAGATTGAACTAGGTATCGAGATACCGACGATCGAATCTCGGGCAAGTAACATACCGATGACAAAGGGAACAACGTATGTTGTTATGCGGTCTGACCGATAAAGATCTTCGTAGAATATGTGGGAGCCAATATGAGCATCCAGGTTCCGCTATTGGTTATTGACCGGAGAGGTGTCTCGGTCATGTCTACATAGTTCTCGAACCCGTAGGGTCCGCACGCTTAACGTTACGATGACAGTTATATTATGAGTTTATATGTTTTGAAGTACCGAAGTTAGTTCGGAGTCTCGGATGTGATCACGGACATGACGAGGAGTCTCAAAATGGTTGAGACATAAAGATTGTTATATTGGAAGCCTATGTTTGGACATCGGTAGTGTTCCGGGTGAAATCGGGATTTTTCCGGAGTACCGGGAGGTTACCGGAACCCCCCGGTAACTTAATGGGCCTTAGTGGGCCTAGGTGGAAGAGAGGAGAGGAGGCCAGGGCATGGCCGCACGCCCCTCCCCCCAGTCCGAATAGGACAAGGAGAGGGGGGCGGCGCCCCCCCTTCCTTCCTCCCCTCCACCTCTTCCCCCTCTCTCTCCTAGTCCAACAATGAAAAGGGGGGAGTCCTACTCCCGGTAGGAGTAGGACTCCTCCTGGCGCGCCTCTCCCCTTGGCCGGCCGAACCCCCCCTTGCTCCTT
Source organism: Triticum aestivum (assembly GCF_018294505.1). Classification (NCBI taxonomy): domain Eukaryota; kingdom Viridiplantae; phylum Streptophyta; class Magnoliopsida; order Poales; family Poaceae; genus Triticum; species Triticum aestivum. The sequence continues at coordinate 499,903,724 of NC_057802.1, forward strand.
TATATACGGGGGCAGGGGGGCACCTCTAAACACAATTGATCATTGATCTCTTAGCCGTGTGCGGTGCCCCTCTCCACCATATTACACCTCGATAATATCATAGCGGTGCTTAGGCGAAGCCCTGCGTCGGTAGAACATCATCATTGTCACCACGCCATCGTGTTGACGAAAATCTCCCTCAACACTCGGCTGGATCGGAGTTCGAGGGACGTCATCGAGCTGAACGTGTGCTGAACTCGGAGGTGCCGTGCGTTCGGTACTTGATCGGTCGGATCGTGAAGACGTACGACTACATCAACCGCGTTGTGTTAACGCTTCCGCTTTCGGTCTACGAGGGTACGTGGACAACACTCTCCCCTCTCGTTGCTATGCATCACCATGATCTTGCGTGAGCGTAGGAATTTTTTTGAAATTACTACATTCCCAACAATGATTTCGAACTTGCCAACGAGAAGAGGTTATTTGACATAAGCTCGCTTGATGAATGGAGAAGCCAAGCCTATGATAATGCCAAGTTGTTTAAAGAAAAAGTTAAAAGATGGCATGACAGAAGGATACAAAGGCGTGAGTTTAATATAGGTGATCATGTTTTGCTATACAACTCTCGTTTAAGATTTTTTGCATGAAAGCTTCTCTCTAAATGGGAAGGTCCTTACATTATCGAGGAGGTCTATCATTCCGGTGCCACCAAAATCAACAACGCTGAAGGCACCAATCCGAAGGTGGTAAACGGTCAAAGAATCACACATTATATCTCAGGTACTCCCATAAATGTTGAGACCAATATAATTAATACCATAACACCGGAGTAGTACATAAGGGATACTTTCTAGAATGTTTCAGATTCCGAAAAGGAATAGGTATGTGGTAAGGTAATTAAACTCACTCCACAACGTTTCCAATGGCGATTTTTCTCCATTTTGGAATATTTAAAAATTAGGAAAATTAAAAGCAGTACGAAGAGTGCACGAGGAAGCAGCAAGGGAGGAGGGCGCGCCCTACCCCCTGGGCGCGCCCCTATACCTTGCCGCCACCTCATGTGCCCTTCGGACTCCGTTTTCTTGGACAATAGTTCTTTTTGTCGGTAAAAATTCATTATATAATCTCCCGAAGGTTTTGACCACCGTACCACGGCAATACCCCCTGTTTTCATTTTGAGCTGTTTTCTACTAGATTTTTCAAGGCCAGGCATCATGTCTTCCTCCTCCTCCAACAACGCGGACGGTGATGCATCGTTGATACAGATGGAACTTATAAGGGAGGATGTCGAGGGAGCCACGATGGAGGAGGATGAAGGAGATTCGCTCGAGGAACAGCCTCCGGCTTCGGAGAGAGGTACTTTGGCGGGAATCTCCACTGTCCCAAATCCCCATCAAGCAATAGGGACTACAAACAACCATGAGGGCCAAGAGGTTCGAGAAGGGCTTCCACCTAGGAGGCCCTTACACAGGTTACATCGGAACAACTTTCATAATTTGGTTCATAATTACGGAGTGGAGAACATCCCTCATACACATATACCTTCCAATTGGGACATATCCCGTCCAAGCGAAAGTAATGCGGTAAAGGGTTCTTGGTGGCCAGAAAGTAAGCATCTTTTGGAGGAAATCCAGAAGAATGCCAATATGCTCCAACGTGTGCTCCAAGAATTGCAAGTCCTGAAAGGTGCCTTAACAAACTTGACGGATACGTCACCAACTCCATCATCATCACCTCCGAAGAAAGAGGCATAAATAATTGGGTATGGGCACTCCCCTTGGCAACTGCCAAGCTTGGGGGAGTTGCCCCGGTATTGTATCACAATCACACCTTTACCTTTATCTTTTTCTTAGTTCGGTCCTTTTGGTTATATCTTGACATTACCCTTGAGGTAAAAGGTTGGGAGGCGAAACTATAAGCCCCTATCTTTCTCTGTGTTCGATTGAAGCTATGAACTCATAAGTATCACGTGAGTGTTAGCAATTGTGAAATATTTAATGATAGTTGAGTATGTGGACTTGCTAAAAAGATCTTATATTGACTCTTTCCGATGTTATGATAAATTGCAATTGCTTCAGTGACTGAGATCATAGTTTGTTAGTTTTCAATGAAGTTTCTTATTCATACTTTACCTTGTGAACGAATTGTTACTTTGGCATAAGAAATTTTATCACAATATATGTTGTTGTTCTAAAGATGATCATGATGCCCTCATGTCCATATTTTATTTTATCGACACCTCTATCTCTAAACATGTGGACATATTTTTCGATATTGGCTCTTGAGGACAAGCGAGGTCTAAGCTTGGGGGAGTTGATATGTCCATTTTGCATCATGCTTTTATATTGATATTTATTGCATTATGGGTTGTTATTACACTATATGGAACAATACTTATGCCTTTTCTCTCTTATTTCACAAGGTTTACACAAAAGAGGGAGAATGCCGGCAGCTGGAATTCTGGACTGGAAAAGGAGCAAATCTGAGAGACCTATTCTGCATAACTCCAAGATTCCTAAAACTTCACGGAGAATCATTTTGGAATATATAAAAAAAATTGGGCAAAAGTACCAAAGGGGACCCACCAGGCATCCAGAAGGGTGGAGGGCACGCCCTACCACCCTGGGCGCGCCCCTTACCTTGTGGGCCACCTGGCAGGCCCCCGATGCCCATCTTCTGCTATATGGTGTGTTTAGACCTGGAAAAAACCAAGGGGATCTTTCGGGACAAAGCGCCGCCGTCTCGAAGCGGAACTTTGGGCAGAACCAATCTAGGGCTCCGGCGGAGCTGTTCTGCCGGGGAAAGTTCCCTCCCGGAAGGGGAAATCATTGTCATCGTCATCACCAATGATCCTCTCATCGAGAGGGGGTCAATCTCTATCAACATCTTCACTAGCACCATCTCCTCTCAAACCCTAGTTCATCTCTTGTATCCGATCTTTGTCTCAAAACCTCAGATTGGTACCAGTGGGTTGCTAGTAGTGTTGATTACTCCTTGTAGTTGATGCTAGTTGGTTTATTCGGTGGAAGATAATACGTTCAGATCATTAATGCTACTCAATACTCCTCTGATTATGAACATGAATATGCTTTGTGAGTAGTTATGTTTGTTCCTGAGGACATGGGAGAAGTTTTGTTATAAGTAATCATGTGAATTTGGTATTCGTTCGATATTTTGATGAGATGTATGTTGTCTCTCCTCTAGTGGTGTTACGTGAAAGTCGACTACATGACACTTCACCATGATTTGGGCCTAGGGGAAGGCATTGGGAAGTAATAAGTAGATGATGGGTTGCTAGAGTGACAGAAGTTTGAACCCTAGTTTATGTGTTGCTTCGTAAGGGGCTGATTTGGATCCATATGTTTCCTGCTATGGTCAGATTTATCTTAGTTATTCTTTCAACACTGCGGAAGCTTGCGAGAGGGGTTAATCATAAGTGGGAGACTTGTCCAAGTAAGGGCAGCACCCAAGCACCGGTCCACCCACATATCAAATTATCAAAGTAACGAACGTGGATCATATGAGCATGATGAAAACTAACTTGACAACAATTCCCATGTGTCCTCGGGAGCGCTTTGCTTTATATAAGAGTTCGTCCAGGCTTGTCCTTTGCTACAAAAAGGATTCAACCACCTTGCTGCACCTTGATATGTCTCCAACGTATCTATAATTTATGAAGTATTCATGCTATTATATTATCCTTCTAGGATGTTTTATATGCATTTATGTGCTATTTATATGATTTTTGGGACTAACCTATTAACCTAGAGCCTAGTGCCAGTTTCTGTTTTTTCCTTGTTTTTGAGTTTTACAGAAAAGGAAAACCAAACGGAGTCCAATTGACGTGCCAATTTTTGATGATTTTTTCTGGACCAAAAGAAGCCCCCGAAGTAAAAGAGTTGGGCCAGGAGAGTCCCGGGCTGCCCATGAGGGTGGGGGCGCGCCCACCCCCCTGGGCGTGGGCCCCTGCCTCGTGGACAACCTGGAGACCCCCCTGACGTGGGACCTACGCCAAAAAATCCTTTAAATACTGAAACCTCCAGAAAATAACCTAGATCGGGAGTTCCGCCGCCGCAAGCCTTTGTAGCCATCGAAAACCAATCTAGACCCGTTTCGGCAACCTGCCGGAGAGGGGAATCCCTCTCCGGTGGCCATCTTCATCATCCCGGAGCTCTCCATGATGACGAGGGAGTAGTTCACCCTCGGGGCTGAGGGTATGTACCAGTAGCTATGTGTTTGATCTCTCTCTCTTGTGTTCTTGATTTGGCACGATCTTGATGTACCGCGAGCTTTGCTATTATAGTTGGATCTTATGATGTTTCTCCCCCTCTATCTCTTGTAATGGAGTGAGTTTTCCCTTTGAAGTTATCTTATCAGATTGAGTCTTTAAGGATTTGAGAACACTTGATGTATGTCTTGCATGTGCTTATCTGTGGTGACAGTGGGATATTCACGTGATCTACTTGATGTATGTTTTGGTGATCAACTTGCGGGTTCAGTGACCTTGTAAACTTATGCATAGGGGTTGGCACACTTTTTTGTCTTGACTCTCCGGTAGAAACTTTGGGGCACTCTTTGAAGTTCTTTGTGTTGGTTGAATAGATGAATCTGAGATTGTGTGATGCATATCGTATAATCATACCCATGGATAATTGAGGTGACATTGGAGTATCTAGGTGACATTAGGGTTTTGGTTGATTTGTCTCTTAAGGTGTTATTCTAGTACGAACTCTATGATAGATCGAACGGAAAGAATAGCTTCGTGTTATTTTACTACAGGCTCTTGAATAGATCGATCAGAAAGGATAACTTTGAGGTGGTTTCATACCCTACAATAATCTCTTCGTTTGTTCTCCGCTATTAGTGACTTTGGAGTGACTCTTTGTTGCATGTTGAGGGATAGTTATATGATCCAATTATGTTATTATTGTTGAGAGAACTTGCACTAGTGAACGTATGGACCCTAGGCCTTGTTTCAACGCATTGCAATACCGTTTGTGCTCACTTTTATCATTAGTTACCTTGCTGTTTTTATATTTTCAGATTACAAAAACCTATATCTACCATCCATATTGCACTTGTATCACCATCTCTTCGCCGAACTAGTGCACCTATACAATTTACCGTTGTAATGGGTGTGTTGGGGACACAAGTGACTCTTTGTTATTTGGTTGCAGGGTTGTTTGAGAGAGACAATCTTCATCCTACGCCTCCCACGGATTGATAAACCTTAGGACATCCACTTGAGGGAAATTTGCTACTTTCCTACAAACCTCTGCACTTGGAGGCCCAACAACGTCTACAAGAAGAAGGTTGTGTAGTAGACATCAAGCTCTTTTCTGGCGCCGTTGCCGGGGAGGTGAGTGCTTGAAGGTATATCTTTAGATCTTGCAATCGAATCTTTTTGTTTCTTGTTTTATCACTAGTTTAGTTTATAAAATAAAACTACAAAAAAATGGAATTGAGTTTGTCTCATACGCTTCATCTTTTTAATATCTTTCGTGAGAATGATGGAAAGGAAAATTGTGCTCAAGTGCTAGGAGAAGAAATCTATAAAATGGTTGGCACTAGATCTTTGAATGATGAGCATGATTGCAATGTTGTTAGTATGAACTCTTTGAATATCCATAGTACTAATGATGATTGCACTAGTCATGATGAAAATGTCTCCTATAAGCATGTCAATTTTCGTGGAGTGCATAGAGTTTGCAAGTACACACAAAATAGGGAAGATAGATTTTGCAAAAGGCATAAGTATTTAGAAACTAAACGGCTACAAGAAAGGCTAGATGTTAGTGCTGAAAATTTAAATTATCTTCGCCATACTTGTGAACGTTGCAATGAACATGGTCATTTAAATATCAAATGCAAATTGTTTCATGATCGAATCATGTCCAAAAATTGTGATGACCCGATTTCCCTTGCACATCATAATGAACTTAGTTTGCTTTTGGGTTATGTGAAACGTCAAACTAAGCATATTCCAGAATATAACCTTGAGAAATTCCTCGGTATTGATCTAGAAGAAATTTATATGTATTGTGCGGTGAATTGCATTGAAAATCCTTATATTGCCAATTACATAAAGAAAAGAAAAGAAATAGAAGATGAAGAGAATACTAACGAAAGGGAAGAGAATTCCCAATATTCTCCTATTATTTCTTATGATGAATCAGGTAACGAGGAGGAGCCTTCTATTCAACCAATCTCATTAATAAGGAGCTCCAAAAATAGGATTGAACCCACACATGATGTGAAGAACAAAAAGAAAAGACGGAGAAGCAAAGGTAGAAAGGTATCCCTCCCAAATGATGTAGCTCCCATTACTCATTGTGATGATGATAATTGCTATACTATTGGTGCGATCCATACTATTAATGATGAGAGTGATTATGCTTATGATATGAAAAGGCCCAAGCTTGGGGATGCTATGTTTGATGAGAATGACATGTTTGAGAATATATTTTCTGGAATTAATATTTGTCCCAAGCTTGGGGATGCTATGTTTAATGATGATGATATTTTTAGCCTCCCTAGTTTTGATGAGCAAATTTATTATGATGATAGCATGCCTCCTATTTATGATGATTATTATGATTACACTTATGCTATAAAAAGTAGTGATGATTATATTTATAAAACTTGTCATGATTATGAGTACCCTTTCTCTGAACATTACTCTTTTAATGTGGAAACAATCTATAGTATTCGAGTCTCTTATGATACTTCCACTATTCCGAATGAGAAGAATTTTGCTTATGTGGAGAGTAATAAATTTTCTATGTTTGTAGATCATGAAAAGAATGCTTTAGGTGCTGGTTATATTTTTGAATTCATTCATGATTCTACTGAACATTATTATGTGGGATGAATATATACTTGTAGGAATGGCAATAATATCAAGTTTCCTCTCTATGTGCTTAAAGTTTTGAAGTTATGCTTGTTTTGCCTTCCTATGCTAGATGATTATTGTTCCCATAAGTTGTTTGCTCACAAAATCCCTATGCATAGGAAGTGGGTTAGACTTAAATGTGCTAGTCATATTCTTCATGATGCTCTCTTTTTTTTTCAATTCTTATCTTTTATGTGAGCATCATTGAAATCATAATGCCTAGCTAGGGGCATTAAACGTTAGCGCTTGTTGGGAGGCAACCCAATTTTATTTTTATTCCTTGCTTTTTGTTCCTGTTTAGTAATAGATAAATCATCTAGCCTCTGGTTAGATGTGGTTTTATGTTTAAATTAGTGTTTGTGCCAAGTAAGACCTATAGGATCTTCTTGGATGATAATTATTTGATCTTGCTGAAAAAGACAGAAACTTTCTGCTCACGAAAACAATTGTTGAAAATCACCAGAACGTGATAAAGTACTGATTCCAATTTCAGCATATCAATAAACAAATTATTTAGGTCTTACTATTTTGGTAGATTTTTCTGAGTTCCAGAAGTTTGCGTTAGTTACAGATTACTACAGACTGTTCTGTTTTTGACAGATTCTGTTTTCGTGTGTTATTTGCTTATTTTGATGAGTCTATGGTTAGTAAAATAGTTTATAAACCATAGAGAAGTTGGAATACAGTAGGTTTAACACCAATATAAATAAAGAATGAGTTCAATACAGTACTTTGAAGTGGTGTTTTGTTTTCTTTCGCTAATGGAGCTCACGAGTTTTCTGTTGAGTTTTGTGTTGTGAAGTTTTCAAGTTTTGGGTAAAGATTCGATGGACTATGGAATAAGGAGTGGAAAGAGCCTAAGCTTGGGGATGCCCAAGGCACCCCAAGGTAAGATACAAGTACAACCAGGATCCTAAGCTTGGGGATTCCCCGTATGGCATCCCCTCTTTCGTCTTCGTTCATCGGTAACTTTACTTGGAGCTATATTTTTATTCACCACATGATATGTGTTTTGCTTGGAGCGTCATTTTATTTTTCTTTAGCTTTGCTTGCTGTTTGAATAATATCCCAAGATCTAAAATTCTTAAATGAGAGAGAGTCTTCACATAGCTACATAATTATTTAACTACTCATTGATCTTCAGTTATATCTTTTTGGAGTAGTTTGTCATTTACTCGTGTGCTTCACTTATATCGTATGAGTAAATGGTTGAATGATTTGAATGTCATAAATCTGAAATTATATATGTTTCATATGCTTATCCCATGGGGAGTAATGACTTCACATATAAGAAGTAGAGGTGGTAAATTTATTGAAGGTTAGCAAACATTGTATTGGTCACTTGAACAATTCATGAAAGAATATTGAAGGAAGAGAGATTTCACATATAAATATACTACCATGGGCATCTCCTATGATTGTGAGCCCCGTTAATTATTTTCAAACCTGAGCAAATCAGTTGAAGTTGGACAAGGAAGACAACATAATGAGTTATGCTTGGGTATATTTGTTATGGATCCTCTAACATGTGGTGCTTGCTATTTAGAATCCTTTGCTAACCAAAATATCTGTACTAAGCGGGAATACTGCTTGTGCATCCAAATTCCTTGAACTAAGTTTATTCCATGAGTGTCCACCATATCTACCTATATGCCGTATTTACCTGCCATTCCAAGTAAATTTGCATGTGCCAAACTCTAAACCTTCAAATAATAATCTGTTTTGTATGCCTGAATTGCTCATGTAGTGACTAGGGGCTGTCAGTATCGTCCATGCTAGGTGGGTTATTCTCACGATGAGTGGACTCCGCTCATCATTCACGAGAAAATGGCTGGTAACTGGGATGCCCAGTCCTATGATCAATAGATCAAAAACAAAATCGCAAATAATTTAAACAAAACTCCCCCAGGATTGTTGATAGTTGGACGACACCCGTTGTTTCGGACAAGCCGTGGAGTGTGATTGTTGGTGGAGGGGGTGTAAAATCTTTACCTTTCTGTTTGGGAACCGCCTATAATGTATCTAGTATGGAAGATATTGGGAATTGTTGGTTGTTATGTTGACAATGAAAGCATACGTCCCAAAATTATTTTCATCTCTGTTTTAGCTTCGAGCTCTGGCACCTTTGCAAATCCCCGCTTCCCTCTGCGAAGGGCCTATCTTTTAATTTTATGCAAGAGTCAGTAGTATTCCTTCTCATTCCAACCTACTCTTTAGTTGGCAAGCATCATGTGGTGGAGAAAGATCTAAGCATATATGGCCATTCAAATATATTTGATCATGAATTATTATTGTTGACAATTTTCTATATGATAAATAAGTTGGGAGATGAAACGTTAAGCCCCTATCATTCTCTGTGTTCGATGGATGCTATTTGTTCTAAAAATATGCTTTGAGTGGTAGCAATCATGGAAGACTATATGATAGTTGAGTATGTGGGATTTGCTAAATCATAGCTCTTACATGGACCCTTTCTGAAAATAAGATGAATTGCAATTGTTTGATGACTGAGAACATAGTTTGTTAGTTTTCAAGAAAGTTTATGGTCTATGCTTTAACATGTGAATAGCTTGTTACTTGATCATGAGAAGCTTTATGATATGAGCTACTGTTATGACATATAATGATGCTAGAAAAGGTGATTGAAATTATCATTGATCAAACTTGTGCACCTGCTAGCATTCACACTTCATAAATCATTTTTTTACATTTACCTACTCGAGGATGAGCAGGAATTAAGCTTGCAGATGCTGATACGTCTCCAACGTATCTATAATTTATGAAGTATTCATGCTATTATATTATCCTTCTAGGATGTTTTATATGCATTTATATGCTATTTATATGTTTTTGGGACTAACCTATTAACCTAGAGTCCTGTGCTAGTTTCTGTTTTTCCTAGTTTTTGAGTTTTACAGAAAAGGAAAACCAAACGGAGTCCAATTGACATGTCAATTTTTGATGATTTTTTCTAGACCAAAAGAAGCCCCCCGGAGTAAAAGAGTTGGGCCAGGAGAGTCCCGGGCTGCCCACGAGGGTGGGGGGCGCGCCCACCCCCTGGGCGTGGGCCCCTGCCTCATGGACAACCCGGAGACCCCCCTGACGTGAGACCTACGCCAAAAAATCCTATAAATACTAAAACCTCCAGAAAATAACCTAGATCGGGAGTTCCGCCGCCACAAGCCTCTATAGCACCGAAAACCAATCTAGACCCGTTCCGGCACCCTGCTGGAGGGGGGAATCCCTCTCCGGTGGCCATCTTCATCATCCTGGCGCTCTCCATGACGAGGAGGGAGTAGTTCACCCTCGGGGCTGAGGGTATGTACCAGTAGCTATGTGTTTGATCTCTCTCTCTCTCTCTCATGTTCTTGATTTGGCACGATCTTGATGTACCGCGAGCTTTGCTATTATAGTTGGATCTTATGATGTTTCGCCCCCTCTATCTCTTGTAATGGATTGAGTTTTCCATTTGAAGGTATCTTATTGGATTGAGTCTTTAAGGATTTGAGAACACTTGATGTATGTCTTGCATGTGCTTATCTATGGTGACAATGGGATATTCACGTGATCTACTTGATGTATGTTTTGGTGATCAACTTGCGGGTTCAGTGACCTTGTGAACTTATGCATAGTGTTTGGCACACGTTTTCGTCTTGACTCTCCGGTAGAAACTTTTGGGCACTCTTTGAAGTTCTTTGTGTTGGTTGAATAGATGACTCTGAGATTGTGTGATGCATATCGTATAATCATACCCACGGATACTTGAGGTGACATTGGAGTATCTAGGTGACATTAGGGTTTTGGTTGATTTGTGTCTTAAGGTGTTATTCTAGTACGAACTCTATGATAGATTGAACGGAAAGAATAGCTTCGTGTTATTTTACTACGGACTCTTGAATAGATCGATCAGAAAGGATAACCTTGAGGTGGTTTCGTACCCTACAATAATCTCTTCGTTTGTTCTCCGCTATTAGTGACTTTGGATGGACTCTTTGTTGCATGTTGAGGGATAGTTATATGATCCAATTATGTTATTATTGTTGAGGGAACTTGCACTAGTGAAAGTATGGACCCTAGGCCTTGTTTCAACGCATTGCAATACCGTTTTTGCTCACTTTTATCATTAGTTACCTTGCTGTTTTTATATTTTCAGATTACAAAAACCTATATCTACCATCCATATTGCACTTGTATCACCATCTCTTCACCGAACTAGTGCACCTATACAATTTACTATTGTATTGGGTGTGTTGAGGAGACAAGAGACTCTTTGTTATTTGGTTGCAGGGTTGTTTGAGAGAGACCATCTTCATCCTACGCCTCCCACGGATTGATAAACCTTAGGTCATCCCCTTGAGGGAAATTTTCTACTGTCCTACAAACCTCTTCACTTGGAGGCCCAACAACGTCTACAAGAAGAAGGTTGTGTAGTAGACATTACACCTTAGTTACTTTCGTTACTTGTTACCCGTTACGAATTATCTTATCACACAACTATCTGTTACCGATAATTTCAGTGCTTACGGAGAATACCTTGTTGAAAACCGCTTATCATTTCCTTTTGCTCCTCGTTGGGTTCGACACTCTTACTTACCGAAAGGACTACGATAGATCCTCTATACTTGTGGGTCATCACAAGCATGCACACAGTTGTTGTTTGCAAAGCATGTGCGATGTCAGACAATATCACAAACGATGCAGGAAAACTAAACATTTGTGGTAGTTGCCTTATCGTACATGATTCGCAACCACAGAATAGCGTGTGCGATAGTTGTCATGTACGACGATGTTACGATGGTCCAACGTTTCATAATCCTGTCTGACACTTGTATGACGATTAGCTAATCTTCTTAATAAGTTAACGCATACGGTTAGGGAAAAGTGAATGTATGTGATTCTCTGCTTATCATACATGTTCTATAATAGTGAACAGTTTGTGATGGGTCACGCATCGTAAATGTAGCACCACAGAATACCGATTGTGATCGCAATGCGAGCACAAACGAGTAGCGAGTACTGTATATGCATCAAGGCTCCCTATCCCCGACAGTTTTTGGGTCGTGTGGGAAGGACCCCCCTATCGCAGTCACTCACTTGGCGACAGTTCCAAATGCCATCGCGGTAAGGAGTTAAAAACCGTTTGTATAGCACCTCACTGTACCAGTGTACAACATGCTTGTTAATATTAAAATGCTATTCTGTACTCTTCTAAATGCTGCAAGATGCTTGAAGATGCTAGTCTTTGATAGGCTAGGCTTTTCCTTCTCCTCTGGCATTCTACAGTTCAGTCCACAGATACAGCTCATTCCTTTGATATTGATGCATACTTAGTATAGATCTGCTGTAAGTTTTGCGAGTACTTTGGATGAGTACTCACGGTTGCTTTGCTACCTCTTTTCCCCTATACCTGGTTGATGTGATCAGATGGCAGATCCCAGGAGCCAGATGCCCCCGTCGACTACTGCTACTACCCGGAGGGTGCCTACTACTATGTGGAGACTGCCGACGACCAGGAGTAGTTAGGAGGTCCCAGGCAGGAGGCCTTGCCTTTTTGATCAGTGTCATTATTTTGTGCTCGCCTTTTTAAGGCAGTCTTGTTTACCTTTATATCTGTACTCAAATATTGTTGCTTCCGCTGACTCTTGTGTATTGAGCTTATGTATTCGAGCCCTTGAGGCCCCTGGCTTGTAATATAAAGCTTGTATTATTTGAATTTGTGTCTAGAGTTGTGTTGTGATATCTTCTCGTGAGTCCCTGATCTTGGTCATACACATTTGCGTGTATGATTAGTGTACGATTGAATCAGGGGCATCACAAGTTGGTATTAGAGCTGACTGCCTGTAGGAACCCCCTTTCCAACTCCTTGGACGAATTTGAGTCTAGTCCTTGAAAAATTGTTTTGCTAACATGGCTGTGTGGCTTACGAGCCCACGCCGATAATGGGTGGTATTAGGATCTTTTACTCCTCGTCTATACTCTGGGACTCTTAACTCTCTTCTATTCAGGATAAATGATTTTTCTAACTCTAACATTAGGATCTTGTGATCACATCCAACCCGGAGATTTGTATTATGCCTTTCTTGAATTGAGGGACATGATCTGCTTCATAATGTCCATTGAACGCAGAATCCTCTTATCGAGGGCACCCTGTGTCGTCACTTGAAAATCCCTCACTCCAGAGGTTTTCCCTGACGTTGATGTAGCCTTTGCTCTGTCCCTTTGTGGTATCCCTCCATCGCGTGCATGCGTGCCACCTAGTATGTCTAGGATGTTCCTCTTGTCCGAACTCATACGAACATTGGTTCAGTATATGTACCGGTATGTCTTTAATGACTACTGCTTTGTACATACTGCGCCTTTGCTCATTGTTCCGATTACATCATGAGTGACTCCATACACTTGCTGCACCCCTTGCTAAACTACCCCCTGTTGCATTTAAGCAGGATGGTTAGACCCGTTGTTTGTGGCCGTGGGGGCGACAATCCACCACCGCCCGAATACATGGCCGGAATGATACAACAGTTGAGCTGAACCGCTAGTTCATGGAAGGATGATGGCCCAATTCCCGCATCCCAATATGAATAAGCAGCCAACCCCTGTAACTCTGCAAGGCTTTGCGTGTCTCAACCCTGTCAGCTACCGCAGCTTAACTCGGCCCCTTGATGCTGATGACTGGCTCCATGACATCACTTTCGAGTTAGAGTCTGCTGATGTATGCCTGATAACCCACAAGTATAGGGGATCGTTTGTAACCTTTTTTGATAAATAAGAGTGTCAAACCCAACGAGGAGCTAAAGGCAGAACAAATATTCCCTCAAGTTCTATTGACCACCGATACAACTCTACGCACGCTTAACATTTTCTTTACCTAGAGCAAGAATAAAACTAGAAGTACTTTGTAGGTGTGGTAGGATAGGTTTGCAAGATAATAAAGAATGTGAAAATAAAAGTTAGGTGCTGTTTAAATAAAGAAACAAATAACTTAGTAAAACGAGTGTGAATTGGTGGTGGTAGGATTTGCAGAATTGTCCCTTAGCAATTGACTATGTTACTAGACCGATAGCAAGTTTTTATGTGGCAGAGGCCACTGCTAGCATGTCGTCCCTTACTTGGAATTATATGCACTTATGATTGGAACTATTAGCAAGCATCCATAACTACTAAAGTTCATTAAGGTAAAACCCAACCATAGCATTAAGATATATATTGGTCCCCCTTCAATCCCGTATGCATCAATTTCTATGGTAGTCTGAAGCTGCTGTCACCCTAGCCCTCCAATGCATAGTCCTATCAACATACAACTAACACTGTGGTGTGATCCACATGGGCACTCATATGATGGGCACCAAAGGACAGCAACATTACCACAAGCAAATTAAACCAACCATAGCAATTCACCAATTACCGGTAAGACAAAAAAAATCTACTCAGATGGCATAGGATGGCAACATATCTTTGGATAATAGTATGAAGCATAAAGCACCATGTTCAAGTAGAGGGTACAGCGGGTTGCGGGAGAGTGGACTGCTGTAGATAGATGGGGGAAGGTGATGGAGTTGTTGGTGAAGATGGCGGAGTTGTTGGAGTATATCGCCATCACATGATCATTGCCCCGGTGGCGTTCTGGCGCCATCGGGAGAGAGCCCCCCTCCTTCTTCTTGTTCTTCTTCCTTGGCCTCCCCCGTAGATGGGAGGAGAGTTCCCCCTCTAGTCCATGGCCTCCATGGCGGGGAAGGGGTGGGAGCCCCTCCAAGATTGGATCTCCCTCTTTGTTCTCTTCTATTTCGCATTCCTGTTTTCTGGCCCTTCACCGTTTCTTAAATTCCCAGAGATCCGTAACTCCGATTGCACTGAAATTATTACATGATTTTTTTCCATAAATTATCTTTCTTGTGCCCGAAGAAGGGCCCGAACCGATTTAGGGGGAGGGCACAAGACACCTGGGTGCGCCAAGGGGTGCCCGACACACCCTAATGGGTTGTGGAGGCCGTGGGCCTCTGTTTGCATTGATTCCACCTCCCAAAAATCACATATATTCCAAAAATAATTCTCCGTAAATTTTTATCGTGTTTGGACTTTGTTTGATATGGATATTCTGTGAAACAAAAAAACATGCAACAAACAGGAACTGGCACTGGGCACTAGATCAATATGTTAGTCCAATAAATCATATAAAATGGTGCCAAAAATATGCGAAAGTTGCATAATATTGGCATGAAATAATAAAAAATAATAGATACGACGGAAACGTATAAGCATCCCCAAGCTTAATTCCTGCTCATCCGCGAGTAGGTAAATGATAAAAAAGACTATTTTTGATGTGTAATGCTACCTAGCATAATCTTGATCATATATCTAATCATGGCATGAATATTAAGACACGAGTGATTCAAAGCAATAATCTATAGTTTGACATAAGGATATCAATACTCAGGCATCCCAACAAACAATCGTGTCTTTGAAAATATCAACACTAAAGAAAGTTGTGCCTACAAAATCATATAGTCTTGTCATGATCTATCTTCTTAACACAAAGTATTTATCATGCACAACCCTGATGACAAGTCAAGCAATTGGTTCATACTCTTTAACGCACTTCAGCTTTTTCAACCCTCACGCAATACATGAGCGCAAGCCATGGATATAACACTATGGGAGGAATAGAGTATGATGATGGGGGTAAATATAGACAAGACAAAAAAGTAAGGAAGTCTCACATCAACACGGCTAATCAACGAGCTATGGAGATGCCCATCAATTGATATCAACGTGAGGAGTAGGGATTGCCATGCAACGAATGCACTAAGAGTTGTAAGTGTATGAAAGCTCAACATGAAATCTAAGTGGGTGTGCATTTAACTCTATAGTGAAATTTTCCCACTAGTATATGAAAGTGACAACATATGAGACTCTCCCTATGAAAAACATGGTGCTACTTTGAAGCACAAGTGTGGAATTAGCATGCCCCTTCTCACTTTGTCTTTTTTTTCCTTTTTTCTTCTTTTTTTTTCTTATTTTCTTCTCTTGTCTAGAGTATCATCCCGACTTATGGGGGAATCATAGTCTCCATCATCCTTTCCTCACTTGGACAATGCTCTAATAATGAATAATGATGATCATCACACTTCTATTTACTTACAACTCGATACCTAGAACAAAGTGTGACTTTATATGAATGCCTCTGGCAGTGTACCAGGATGTGCAATGATCTAGAATAACAATGATATCAAAAAATGGACAAGCCATGGAAATATCATGCTAGCTATCTTACGATCATGCAAAGCAATATGACAATGAATGCTCAAGTCATCAAAACGGAAGCGGTGGAAGTTGCATGGCAATATATCTCAGAATGGCTATGGAAGGGCCATAATAGGTAGGTATGGTGGCTGTTTTGAGGAACCTATGGTAAAGCTTATGTGTGATAGAGTGTATCATATCACGGGGTTTGGATGCACCTGCGAAGTTTGCACCGACTCTCGAGGTGAGAAATGACAATGCACGGTACCGTAGAGGCTAGCAAATTGCGGAAAGGTAAGAGTGCGTATAATCCATGGACTCACATTAGTCATAAAGAACTCATATACTTATTGTAAAAGTTTATTCGCCCTCGAAGCAAAGTACTACTACGCATGCCCCTAGGGGGATAGATTGGTACGAAAAGACCATCGCTCGTCCCCGACTGCCACTCATAAGGAAGACAATCAATAATAAATTATGCTCCAAATTCATAGCATAACGAGAGACTATATGATGTCTACTATGCAACCTTCTTCTTGTAGACTCGTGTTGGGCCTCCAAGCGCAGAGTTTTGTAGGACAGTAGCAAATTTCCCTCAAGTGGATGACCTAAGGTTTATCAATCTATGGGAGGCATAGGATTAAGATGGTCTCTCTCAAATAACCCTGCAACCAAATAACAAAGAGTCTCTTGTGTCCCCAACACACCCAATACAATGGTAAATTGTATAGCTGCACTAGTTCGGCAAAGAGATGGTGATACAAGTGTAATATGGATAGTAGATATAGGTTTTTGTAACCTAAAAATATAAAAACAGCAAGGTAACTTGTAACAAAAGTGAGCAAAAACAGTATTGCAATGCTTGAAAACGAGGCCTAGGGTTCATACTTTCAATAGTGCAAATTCTCTCAACAATGATAACATAATTAAATCATATGGAAATCCCTCAACGTGCGACAAAGAGTTACTCCAAAGTTTCTATCGGAGAACGTGGGATGAAAACGTGCATAAACCCCTATGCATAGATTACCCCAATGTCACCTCAGGAATCCGCAAGTTGAGTACCAAAACATACATCAAGTGAATCAATAGAACATCCCAATGTCACCACAGATATCCCATCGCAAGACACATATCAAGTGTTGTCAAATCCAATACTCAATCCAACATAACGAAACCTCAAAGAGTAAGACTCAATCCATCACAAGAAGGTAGAGGGGGAGAAACACCATATGATCCAACTATACTAACAAAGCTCGTGGTACATCAAGATCATGCCAAGTCAATAACACAAGAGAGAGAGATCAAACACATAGCTACTGGTACATACCCTAAGCCCTGAGGGTGAACTACTCCCTCCTCGTCATGGAGACCGCCAGGATGATGAAGATGGCTTCCGGTTATGATTTCCCCCTCCGCAGGGTGCCGGAACAGGGTCCCAATTGTTTTTTCGTGGCTACAGAGGCTTGCGGCGGTGGAACTTCTCATCTAGGGTTCTTTTCGGAGGTTTGGGTATTTATAAGAAATTTTGGCGTCGGTCTCACGTCAAGGGGGTGCCTGAGGGGCCGACAAGCCTGGAGCTAGCGCCCTGGGGGGTAGGGCATGGCTAGCAGGCTTGTGGCCTCCTCGGTTACTTCCTGGCCTAGCTCCGGTGCTTCGGGGGTCTCTTTTGGTCCATAAAAAATCACCGTAAATTTTCAGCCCATTCCGAGAACTTTTTTTTTGCATAAAAGACAACACCATGGTAGTTCTGCTGAAAACACCATCAGTCCGGGTTAGTTCTAATAAAATCATGCCAAAACCATATAAAATTGTTGTAAACATGGCATGAATACTTCATAAATTATAGATACATTCGAGACGTATCAGCATCCCCAAGCTTAATTCATGCTCGTCCTCGAGTAGGTAAATGATAAAAGAAAGAATTTATGAAGTGTGAATGCTACCTAACATATTTATCAATGTAATCTTCTTTTTTTTGGCATGAATGTTCAGATCAATAAGATTCATAAAGCAATCATGTCTTCTCAAAATATCATGGCCAAAGAAAGTTATCCTTACAAAATCATATAGTCTGGCTATGCTCTATCTTCATCACACAAAATATTTCATCATGCACAACGCCGATGATAAGCCAAGCAATTGTTTCATACTTTTAATTTTCTCAAGCCTTTTCAACTTTCACACAATACATGAGCGTGAGCCATGGATATAGCACTATAAGTGGAATAGAGTATGGTGGAGCACTGGTGCGCGTCGGTCCTAAACAAACGGTTTTTAACCCCTTTCCGCGACGGCATTTGGAACCGTCGCCAAGTGAGTGTGGGCGATAGGGGGGTCCTTCCCACACTGTAGCGATCCGACCTCAGACGGTCAAATCTCTGTGCATAAGTGTCATCCCTGGATCGGTAATGCTGACACACACAGTACTCGAAGGATTTATAACAGAGTGCAATCACACACTTATTACATCGAATATCTCAAAAGAGAACTTATTACAATAATATGGCTTAAGGCCATCTAATAAGATAATGCGGAAGCATCGAAGATAAATGAGTCCATCAACTCCAACGGCATAGCTGAGTGCACGACAACGACCTAGCGCACCTTACTCTTCGACTGAAAAGTCTGCAACATAATACGTTGCAGCCCGAAACGGGTCAGCACATGGAATATGCTGGCAAAATAACACTGTAGAGCAATGAACAAGATACATACTAACACGACATGCATATATGGCTGGTGGAGGCTCTATGGTTATCATGTTTTTGCGAAAAGCCAATTTTTCCCTACAAGAAAGGAATATATTTTGTTTAACTACAAAGTTGGTTGATATACATTGAGAAGGTTCCTCCACCTCAATCCCAATTAAACAGTATTAAAAACCCAACAAATTAAATTAAGAGTGATGAGATCAAATCAATAATTCAAGTACCAGATACTCAAGATGTCCATAACCGGGGATACAGCTAACCATGATTAGTTTGTACACTCTGCAGAGGTTTTGCGCACTTTTCCCCACAAGACTCGATCTCCTCCGTTGTATTTCTCGCACTGCATGATGTTTGAGAAACGGATGACCGAGACACAGTCTTTCCAAAGAGGTCCCCTTGACCGATAGATAGGCCGGTACACCTACAATCCCCTCCATCTGCTAGCCCATCATGGAAAGGATTCCCACAACTTACTCAACTATGCCAGAGCCCATAATGGCTTGTGGCTGCACACGGAAGTTTCTAGCATGAATAATCTCATGATCCCTTTGAGCCTGGGTGGCGAACCATAGGATGATCACACGGGTACTCTCGGATATCCCAGGACAGCCCTGGATTGCTCCAGGTGCCCAGACAACCACTGGGTGCTCCAGGGTGCCTCAACCAATCCACCCAGATGTGTATTAAAGTAGCCACCTTAAATTAACCATTAATTAACAACTCTCACATCTGTCATGGATACACTCAACCAACCCACGTCTACAAGCATAGCATAGCAGTATAAGTATAACGTAGAAGTAACTCCCAGGGTTTGATATTAAAGGGCAATAGGTTCTACCTCATCAACAACTTCCCAAAACCCACATGTTAAACAGATCCTACTCATGCAATGTTTGAGGATTGGACTAATGCAATAAAACTGGGTAGTAAAGGGGTATGATCAAGGTGTTACTTGCCTTGCTGACGATCTGCAAACCCTAGAGACTCGTAGTAGCACGCTTCGCACTCCGGAAATTCTATCGCAAACAAACAATAGCATACATAAGCACCCACACATAGATGCAAGTGTAAAACTCAGATAAGAAAGATCCCAACTGAAAGTTCAACTGAAAAGCTTTGATTGGCAAAAAGAATCAATCGAATCGGAGCTACGGAACTGAAACTACGATCAAAAGAAGGTCGAATTCAAATCTGCTTGAAATCAAATTTTAAATTGTCAAAATCATGTTCAAGTTGATTAACTGGAAAGAGGGGTTCGAGACGAAGATTTTGGCATTGGTTTCACTGGATTTGGACGAACGGTTGAAAAAGTTGCAAGGGTTTGAAGATCAAGGGCTAATCTGCGATAAAAGTAATCGCGGATATGTCCCTATCCGAAAATAAAATAAAAAGAAAAGACTAACGAACGAACGCGTTCACGAACAGAGGCGTTCGGGCGAACATTCGCTAAATAGAGCCGATCGGAAAACCGAGAAAACCGATCTGAAAAATCCTAATTAGATCTAGGGTTTACCAAAGTAAACCGACGAAAACCGAACAAAAACCGGTCGTCGGCGGCGGCGGCGTATCCGAACAACGACGACGGCAGCGGGCGCCGGCGCAGGGCTTTGGCGGCGGCGGCGGCGACGACGGTGCTGCAGCGGCAGGCGGCAACGGCTAGCGCGGGCGGCGGCTGCGGGCTTGCGGCGGCTTATAAGGGGGCGGGGCGGCGCGGTGGCTTGGGGAGGGGGCCGGCCCGGGGAGGAGTCCGGCTCGGACTCCCCTCGCCATCTGTGCGCGGCACGGTGGCGGGGAAGGCGTCGTCGTGCGGCAGTGGGCCGGCTGGGTTTCGGCCGAGTCGGTCCGGGGAATTTTTTTTTAAATTAAACTCCGCCAAACAACAAAAATCCTAATAAATATAAAAAAATTCTAAAAATGCCAAAAAAATCACTGTCTAAATAAAATATTTAGAACAAAGTGAACATTTTTCTGGCCTAAAAATGCAATTTTGAAAAATGCATATTTTCTAATTCGAATAAAATAGCAAATAAAATCCAAATAAAATATTTATTTGATTTTAAATTTTTTCCTCCAATATTCCTCTCTTTTGAAGAAGTCATATTATCTTCTCTCTTTTATTTTTAATGTTGGAAATAATTGGAAAGAAAATATTAAAACCAAAATGATCCTCTTTTCAAATTTGAGACAATTCAAATATGAAAATAAATGAAATCCCCAACTCTCTCCTTGGGTCCTTGAGTTGCTTAGGATTTCTAGGACCAAAACAAAAATGCAAATAAAATATGATATGCATATGATTACCTATGTATAACATCCAAATTGAAAATTTGGGATGTTACAAACCTACCCCCTTAAGATGAATCTCGCCCTCGAGATTCGGGTTGGCTAGAAAATAGGTGCGGGTGGTCTTTCCGTAGGTCTTCCTCTCGTTCCTAGGTGGCTTCATCCTCGTTATGGTGGCTCCACTGAAGTTTTCAAAATTGGATAACCCTGCTGCGCGTAACTCGGCTGGCAAACTCGTGAATCTTGACATGTTTCTCCTCGTAGGTCAGATCACTATCCAACTGAATTGCTTCTAGGGACACTGTATCTCTCAGAGGAATATCGGCCATCTCCACATGGCACTACTTCAGCTGGGAAACGTGAAACACATCATGAACTCCTGACAATCCTTCAGGTAACTCCAACTTGTTGGCTACTTCTCCCATACGTTCCAAAACTCGGTATGGTCCTACAAATCTCGGGGTTAACTTTCCCTTAACTCCAAATCGTTTCACTCCTCACAAAGGTGATACCCGAAGATATGCTCTGTCTCTGATTTCATAGACTATCTCCTTGCGTGGAGTCTGCATAACTCTTCTGCCTGGACTGAGCTACCTTCAGTCTATCTCGAATCAACTTAACCTTCTCTTCAGACTCTTTGATCAAATCTGGTCCAAACAACTGATGGTCTCCAACTTCATCCCACATCAAGGGTGTCCTGCACCTTCTCCCATACAAAGCTTCGAAAGGTGCCATCTTCAAACTAGCTTGGTAACTGTTGTTGTATGAGAACTCCGCGTAAGGCAAATTATCATCCCAACTAGATCCATAATCTAGTGCACAAGCTCTCAACATGTCTTCCAGAATCTGATTGACTCTTTCGGTCCGTCCATCTGTCTGTGGATGAAAGGCTGTACTGAGCTCTAGCCTGGTACCCAAAGTCAGGTGCAACTGATGCCAAAACTTCGAAGTAAATTGAGTCCTTCTATCGGATACGATGGTCCTCAGAACTCCATGTAGACATACGATCCTGGTCATATATATCTTGGCCAACTTCGCACTCGTATAGGTGGTTTTCACTGGGATAAAGTGAGCCACTTTCGTCAAATGATCCACTACTACCCAGATAGAATCATACCCTGACCGGGTCCTGGGTAATCTGGTGATGAAATCCATGCCAAGCTTGTCCCACTTCCATTCGGGTATCGGCTTAGGCTGCAGTAATCCTACTGGCTTCTGATGTTCTGCCTTTACCCTCTGACATACATCATATACGGCTACATACTCGGCAATATCCTTCTTCATACCTGTCCACCAGAAATACTCCTTCAAATCCAAATACATCTTGGTTTTTCCGGGGTGTATCGAGTATGGCGAATCATGAGCTTCCTGAAGTATTAACTTTTTGATATCTGCATTATTGGGTACATAAACACGGTCCTAAAACCATAAAGTTTCGTGCTCATCCTCACAAAAACCTTTGGCTTTTCCTTTACTCATCTTCTCCTTTATCTCAGCAATTTCCTTGTCATCCTTTTGAGCTTCTCTAATCTTTCCCCATAATGTTGACTAAACCTCCATTGCTGCAGCAAATCCTCTTGGAACTATCTCCAAACGTAGTTCCTTGGGATCGTCAACCAACTCTTTTGGTAATCCTCCGCTTATGAGGGTATTGACATAACTCTTCCGGCTCAAAGCGTCTGCTACGACATTGGCCTTTCCTGGATGATAATGCAGCTTCATATCATAATCCTTTATAAGCTCCAACCATCTCCTTTGCCTGAGATTCAGCTGCTTCTGAGTGAAAATGTACTTCAAACTCTTGTGATCCGTGTACACCTCACAACGGTTTCCAATAAGAAAATGTCTCCAGGTCTTGAGCGCATGAACTACAGCTGCTAACTCCAAATCATGCGTGGCATAATTCAACTCATGTGGTCGAAGCTGACGTGAGGCATCTGAAACAACTCTTCCGTCTTGCATAAGTACACCTCCAAGTCCTAAGCGAGAAGCGTCGCAATACACTTGGTAATCCTTGCGTATATCCGGCAGCATCAGCACTGGTGCTGTGACCAAACGTTTCTTCAACTCCTGAAAAATGGCCTCACATTCTTCGGTCCACTTAAAATTGGTGTCCTTCTTTAATAACTCCGTCATGGGCTTCGCAATCTTGGAAAAATTCTCAATGAATCTCCGATAATATCCTGCGAGTCCTAGAAAACTGCGGATCTCTCCAACTGAGGTGGCTGCCAACCACTCAGTGACAGACTGAACCTTGGTAGGCTCTACTGCTATACCTTCTCCAGATATAACATGTCTGAGGAATCCAACTTCCTTCAACCAAAACTCACACTTGCTAAACTTGGCATATAACAGATTTTCCCTGAGTTTCTTGAGAACTAAGCGCAAATCCTCCTTGTGCTCCTCTTCATTCTTCGAGTATACCAAAATATCATCAATGAACACCACGACAAACTTATCCAAGAACTCCATGAACACCTTATTCATCATACACATGAAATAGGCAGGGGCATTGGTCAATCCAAATGACATAACCGTGTACTCATATAGCCCGTACCTTGTGGTAAAAGTTGTCTTAGGTATATCTTGTTCTCGGATCTTCAGCTGGTGGTATCCTGGTCACAGATCGATCTTGGAGAATACTTTAGCTCCTTGCAGCTGGTCAAACAAATCATTTATCATCGGTAGTGGGTACTTGATCTTGATCGTCACTTCATTCAATGCACGATAATCAACAACCATTCTCAAAGATCCATCCTTCCTCTCAACCAAAAGCACTGGGCTCCCCATGGTGACGAACTTCATAGAATGTAACCTTTCTCGAATAGCTCCTTAATCTGCTTCTTAATTTCCTCCAGATCATTTGCGGGCATCCGGTATGGCCTCTTCGATATTGGTCCGGTGCCTGGCAACAGCTCTATCCAAAATTCTATGTCTCGATCGGGCGGCATGCCTGGTAGTTCCTCTGGAAATACATCTGGGTAATCCTTCACTACACGCACTTCCTCCTGAACAACTCCTGAGAGGGAATTCACTTGGGTTCTCCTCGACGCATGCCGTGACACATACTTGATCCTTTTTCCCTCCGGGATGGTGAGCAGAATCGACTTACTGGCGCAATCAATGTTACCCAGATACATCGATAGCCAATCCATGCCTAGTATCACATCAAATCCTTGTGACTCCAGAATTATTAGGTCTGAGGGGAAAACATGCCTACCTATGGTCAATGGCATCTGAAAACATCCTTTGCTTGCCATATACTCAGCTCCTGGCGAGCTTACTAACATAGGTGTCTTAAGAACTTTGGTGGGCAACTTATACTGCCACAAATCCCCTTAATATGTATGAATGCTATGCACCAGTATCAAAAAGAACGATTGCAGTAAATGACTTAACCAAAAACTTACCTATAACTGCATCTGGCTGCTCTTCAACCTCCTCCACGTTAACGTGGTTCACTTGTCCCCTGTTCAAAGGGTTGGGCTTCTTCCCTGAACTTCCATTGCCATTTCCATTCTTTGCTTCGGGGCACTCGATGGCGTAGTGTCCAGTCTTCCCGCACTTGAAACAAGTAATGTGACTTAGATCCTTCTTGGCGGGTGTTGCTTCCTCCATTCCCATTCCCATTCCCATTCTTGGGGCCACTATGATTATGCGAACTTCCTCCATTGTGAGTGTGGCCTCCATGATTGTGGTGGGTGTGTCCTCTCGAGTTCGGGGTAAAACGAGGTCTCTGCTGAGCTCCTGAATTGTACTTCCCTTGTCCATATTTCCTTTTGCGGCTCTCTATCTGCTGTTGCTTCCCTTCAATCATAAGAGCCCTGTCTGCCAACTCCTGGTAGTTAGCAAATGTTGCCACCATCAACTGCATGCTCAGCTCATCATTTAGCCCTTCCATAAACTTCTCCTGCTTCGCGGCGTCTGTGGCCAGATCATCCGGGGCATAGCGAGCTAACTTACCGAACTCATCCACGTACTGCCCCACAGTACGATTTCCCTGGCATAAGTTGCGAAACTCATGCTTCTTCATGCTCATAGCTCCAGTTGAGACATGTGCAGTGCGGAACGCTTGCTGAAACTGATCCCAAGTGACGTTGGCTATAGGGAAAGTGGCTGTGTAATTCTTCCACCATGAGGCTGGGGGTCCATCTAGTTGATGTGCGGCAAAACGCACCTTCTCAGCATCTGTGCAACCTGCGGTGGTCAACTCCCTTCCAATCCTGCGTAGCCGGTCATCAGCAACAATCGGCTCGGTGCTACTGGAAAACACCGGCAGATTTAACCTCAGAAAACGGGCTAAGTTGTCAACTAGGGGTGGTGGCGGTGGGTTGTTGTTGTTGTTGTTGTTGTTGTTGCCTTGGTTCTAGACTAGTAGCTGCATCAAGGCATTCTGCTGTTGGATCAACTGAGAGAGCTCCGGTGGGAAGACAAATCCGGGATCACGTCTCGGAGGCATCTGATGGGTTTAGAGGGGAGAGATTAGAATAGAATGAGGTCTAAAGAGAAAACACTACCCATATGCACATGAGACAAACACATTCATATCACACCACTCAATTCAAACAAGGGCATACAATCGATCTAGCTACCATTATAAAATACTCGGACTACTACTATATACATGGGGGAAATACTACTGATAATATGGTGGTCATCTAGAAATTTTGATCGGTGGAAGACTCCATGATATCCGCTCCAGCTTCGTCTTCGTAATCATCATTACTACTGTCAGGGTCGGAGTCGGTGTTGTCGGTGATGATGTAGTCCTCGGGGTCTCCCATGAATACTCCTAGCTTCCTTGTCAGGTCTTCATTCTTTTCTACTAGCACTGCGATTTCCTCCTCATATCCGTCGCGTCTAGACTTGAGTTCCTCTTCAAGCTCCATGTTCCAAGTCATCACCTTCTTCAGATTTATCATGCTTCCACACATTTGGTTCTCCTGGCAACGAATGTGCTGGTTTAACTCCTGGATGAAAGCTGCAATGGACTTGTCCCTCCTGGTGCTGATCATCTCCCATTGCTCGTCTCGGCGCCCACATATCTGATAGATGGTGTCCTTCAGATCCTTGTGATAGACTTCGCCGATGCGTCCCATGGCGATGTGTGCTGCCATAGTCTTTTCCAGACTCTAGGTTGGTGCATCAAAGGAAAACTCTATGGGCTCAGTATCTGGTGTGAATGTCCTTCCTGGAACATGAACTCGAGTCATCCAATGCTCCTCTTCTGGTAAAGTGGCGGTGTATGTCCCGGTGAGGCTTGGTATTCCGATGTTCAGGTACCTAGTGACTTCCTTCAAGTGTCGTCCAAAAGGTGTGTCTTCATCCGGTTGAGCAAACTTGTTCATTGGGTCCGCCATCTATAGAGTGGAAAATGGAGAGGAGTCAGAAATGAGTAGAGAAGAGTGACCTATGGCTTATCTTAGTGGTCGTGTCCTACAATCAGCGTGTGCTCTGATACCATCTTGTAGCGATCCGACCTCAGACGGTCAAATTTCTGTGCATAAGTGTCATCCCTGGATCGGTAATGCTGACACACACAATACTCGAAGGATTTATAACAGAGTGCAATCACACACTTATTAAATCGAATATCTCAAAAGAGAACTTATTACAATAATATGGCTTAAGGCCATCTAAATAAGATAATGCGGAAGCATCGAAGATAAATGAGTCCATCAACTCCAACGGCATAGCTGAGTGCACGACAACGACCTAGCGCACCTTACTCTTCGACTGAAAAGTCTACAACATAATACGTTGCAGCCCGAAACGGGTCAGCACATGGAATATGCTGGCAAAATAACACTGTAGAGCAATGAACAAGATACATACTAACACTACATGCATATATGGCTGGTGGAGGCTCTATGGTTATCATGTTTTTGCGAAAAGCCAATTTTTTCCTACAACATAGCAATATATTTTGTTTAACTAGCCCGTCGATCGCGCGACGACATGATGTTTGATTTACAAGTGAATAATATTTTGTGCTGCCTTGAAGACTTCAACAATGGCGTCCTGGAGGACGACAACGACAACAACAACGATGGCGCGGCACGCCGCCTCCGCCGCCGCCAGAAATAGTTTTTTTGGGGTTTAATACTGTATCTGAAATTCTCGATCATATGAATATAAATTCGCAGTGTGACTGATTGAAAGATATGGTCTGAACGAACTTGCGTTTTTCTCTCTTAATGTACAGACTTATCGAACAATTTTCTTTTGAAAAAAATGTCAATGGTTTTTAAATACACTCATCGCAAATGTTTTAGTTAGAACACCCGTATGCAAACCGACAGCTTCCCTAGGAAGCCAATGGAAAATGTGCCGAGCAGGATTTCTGCACCCCTTCAACGCAAATGGTTGTTTTGCATGACCCGTGTGCAACCACGTACAAACAATTGGGTAAGATTTGCATATCTGTCATTTTGGGTATGTTGCCATTTGTCAAACTGGAAAGATTGACGTTTGTTTATCTAGTAACATTGCCATTTGTCAACCTTGTAACACTACGATTTGTCAAAATATGCAGCTAAAAATCACTAGCACTATCTAATTTTTGCAACTAAAATCACTAGCACTGTTCATATGGACACCACTAGTAGGTGGGAGTTGATGGACACATATGTAAATATACCATTGATTACATACAACAAGTCATTAGCCCACAACGACAAGAGGATACACGTTGGATTATAGATCATTTCCAACAAAACGTTCTAGTAAAGTTTTTCTCAAACAACAAATAACAAAGTAACATGTTGAAAGTCAAATTAATGAACTTGTTTGATATACTCATATCTCCGTTCATGTGTGGATTGCAGACAACATGTTCTCCAATTTAAATAGTTGAATGCAAGTTTATATCGAAAGATGGATTTTATCAGTCTTTGATTCATAAAACGCGACCTCCCCCTCTCCCGGAATCCTGCTCTCTCTCTCTCGCCGACAATCTTCAATTCTGTCGCACTCATCCAACACACTAACATTGTTGGTCCCTCTCCCTCTCTCTCCATCTCTCTCCCTCTCTTTGTGTGTGGGGGGTGAGGGAGTCCTGGACTAAGGGGTCCTCGGGCGTCCGACCTGTTATCCGTTGGCCGGACTGTGGGGCTGTGAAGACATGAAGGCCGAAGACTGTACCCGTGTCCGGACTGGACTCCACTTGGCATGGAAGGCATGCTGGGAGACCGATTATGAAGATTCCTTCTTATGTAACCGACTCTATGTAAACCCTAGATCCCCCCGGTGTCTATATAAACTGGAGGGGTTAGTCCGGAAAGGATACACACATGACCATAGTCATATAGGCTAGACGTCTAGGGTTTAGCCATCACGATCTCGTGGTAGATCAACTCTTGTAATACTCAAATTCATCAAGATCAATCAAGCAGGAAGTAGGGTATTACCTCCATAGAGAGGGCCCGAACCTGGGTAAACATCGTGTCCCCCGTCTCCTGTTACCATCGATCCTAGACGCACAGTTCGGGACCCCCTACCCGAGATCCGCCAGTTTTGACACCGACATTGGTGCTTTCATTGAGAGTTCCACTATGCCGTCGGCAAAGGGTCCGATGGTCCCTTCGATCGTCTATGCCGACATCCGCGGACACTTGATCTTCGACGGATTTGAGACCGCGGCAACCGCTCCCCTTCGCCCCGATAAGCATGGCTTAAACCAGCCATCGGGCCGCATCCAGGAGATAGCTCCTATAACAACTCCGGCCTTAGATCTGGAGCAAATCGAGCCATCCGAAGATGGGAAGCTCAACCCCATCACGGAGGCTACCGATTCCGTGGCGTTGGAGCCGCGCACAGATTCTACTCCATATGATATTTGCATCAACGGAACCCCGGACTCATCTCCGGCGATGTGTTCCGAACCCTGCGAGTCTGCGGATACCGAACTCGATCGGTTATCGATCTTCAAGTTCAGCGCCGCGGACGTCTTCCAACACTCACCCATGGGCGACGTACTAAACTCACTAAAAAACCTATCCCTGGCAGGTGACTCGCCGCCGAACTATGTCCGGTTCGAACTTGCGGCGGATGATGGAGAATTTTGCTTCCCACCCACCACCCACTTCATAGCCACTGTCGATGACTTAACCGACGTGCTTGATTATAGCTCCGAAGACATCGACGGTATGGACGACGATGCCGACAAGGAGCAAGGCCAAGACCCGCCATTAACGGGATGTTGGAGGGCCACCTCTTCGTACGATGTGTACATGGTTGACACACCTAAAAAAGCTAGCGACGATGACAAAGAAGATCCAGTTGCGAATAAACCTTCTGAGACACAGTCCAAGCGCCGGCGCCCTAAACGCCGTTCTAAGCCTCGTCGCTCAAAAGATGGCAACACTGGCACTGGAGAAAATAGTACTCCGGGCGACGCCGAAAATAATGAAGACCCTGTTGGAGCCACATCTGAACAGGAAGAACAAGATAACGGGCAAGTTAACCCTGATAAACAGACCATGCCCGATGACCCAAATGAGGACAGTTATCGTCCAGTCACCGAGGATGAGGAGAGCCTCGGTAGCGAGGATTCATCATGCCTGAGGCACCCCTCGAACAGGAGCGCTCCAAGCGCCAGCTAATAGCTACTGCAAGAAGCCTGAAGAAAAAGCAGCAGCAGCTCCAAGCCGATCAAGACCTACTTATTGACAGATGGACCGATGTCCTAGCAGCCGAAGAATACGACCTCAAGCGCCCAGCTAAGAGTTACCCAAAACGCAGACTGCTACCTCAGTTTGATGAGGAGGCACAAGATCCCATACCTCCCTCATGCAATGCGGACCAACCACCACGTGGTCGGGACCGTGCGGTGGACCGACCACCCCGCGGTCGGGATAAAACGGCAACTCAGGCCGAACAACAGCCCGCCCCACCGCCTCGCAAAACAGGGACAGAACAGCTCGGGACCATATATACGACCTTCGGCAGGAATTGGACAGTAGAGCAGGACACACCAGATCAATCTACGGATCGCGAGGGCGCTTCCCTACTCGGGATGACGACTACCTATTCGGACGTGACAAACTTAATCACACCGGGTCGATAACCGCAGACGGACATCATCGGAGGTGTGCCGTGACGCAGCCCGCTATATAGGCGCCGCACACCCTCTCTGCTTCACGGATGAGGTGCTGGATCACGAATTCCAAGAGGGGTTCAAACCCGTCAATATTGAATCATATGACGGAACAACCGATCCCGCAGTGTGGATCAAAGATTTTATTCTCCACATCCACTGGCCTGAGGAGATGACCTCCACGCTATCAAATACCTCCAACTAAAGCTTAAAGGGCCAGCTCGACACTGGCTAAATAGCCTGCCTGAAAATTCCATCGGCAGCTGGGAGGACTGGGAAGAAGCCTTCCTTGACAACTTCCAAGGTACATATGTCCGGCCACCCAATGCCGATGACTTAAGCCACATAGTTCAACAACCTGGAGAATCAGCCAGAAAATTCTGGACTAGGTTCCTAACCAAAAAGAACCAGATCGTTGACTGTCCGGATGCCTGAAGCCCTGGCGGCCTTTAAACACAGCATCCGCGAGGGCTAGCATGCCGCCTCGGCCAAGAAAAGCCGAAGTCCATGGCAGCCCTTACGGCACTCATGACCCGCTTTTGCGCGGGAGAGGATAGTTGGCTGGCTCGCAGTACGAACACAGCCAATGAAACAGGCCCCTCCGAGGCCAGAAACAGCACCGGCAAGCTCCGGTGCAACAGACACAAACGCCGGAGCAATGGCGATAACACCGATGACACTATAGTTCACGCTGGACTCAGTGGCTCCAAGTACGGCCAGCGAAAGAAGCCCTATAAAAGGAACGATGGAGGATCATCCAGCTTGGACCGCATACTTGATCATTCGTGCCAGATACATGGCACCCCAGACAAACCAGCCAACCATACAAACAAAGATTGCCGGGTCTTTAAGCAAGCCAGCAAGGTAAATAGCGGAAGCAAGGAAGGGGAATCGCAGAGCGGGGACGATGACGAGGAGCCCCGGCAGCCGAACACTGGGGGGCAGAAGAAATTACCACCTCAAGTCAAAACGGTGAACAGGATATATACTACACACATCCCCAAAAGGGAGCGCAAGCGCGCACTCAAGGACGTCTATGCGGTAGAGCCAGTCGCCCCAAAATTCAATCCGTGATCGTCATTCCCAATCACCTTCGACCGCTGAGATCATCCAACTAGTATCCGGCATGGCGGTTCAGCCGCACTGGTCCTCGACCCAATCATCAACGGATTCCACATAACACGAGTCCTAATGGACGGCGGCAACAGCCTCAACCTGCTCTATCAGGATACAGTATGGAAGATGGGCATTAATCCCTCACGAGTCAAACCCACAAAGACTACCTTTAAAGGAGGCATACCAGGCGTAGAGGCCCGTTGCACGGGCTCAATCACGCTGGATGTGGTCTTCGGTTCCCTGGATAACTTCCGAAGCGAAGAGCTAATCTTCGATATCGTCCCCTTTCGCAGCGGCTACCACGCACTACTTGGATGAACCGCATTCGCTAGATTCAACGCGGTGCCACATTATGCTTATCTCAAGCTCAAGATGCCCGGTCCACGCTGCGTCATTACAGTAAATGGAAACACGGAACGTTCCCTCCGTACAGAGGAACACATCGCAGCCCTAGCAGCAGAAGTACAAAGCGGCCTTCTCAAGCGGCACCATAATCCGGCCGCCAAGCCCCTGGACATCGTTAAGAAGGTCCGGACTACACTGCAACAGGGCCGCCCAGTTCGTCAAGAGCTGAATTAGTAAATTCGGCCACCGTCCCAGCCCCGATGAGGAAATGGCATTAGTACCGCGCGTACATAACTACGCACTCAAAACCCCATGGGTACTGACGGAGGCATAACTCGCCCGTGATCCACAGTGCGGCTTGACCGACCCTGGGATTCACACGCTTTTACTTTTTCTTTTTTACGGGTTTTTCTCTTTTCGAGGTCTATACAGACGACCCGCTTGCAGAACACACCAAGGAGGCAAGGAGCTCTGGCATACAAGGGAATCCCTAGGTAGTCTCTACTAAACAATTGCCATACTTGTTTTACATACCCGCACGCAGCTCGCCCTTGGTTGCGGCATGTTAAATAGCCTTACTTGCTTATCGCATTACTCGTACGCCTCGACCTACTAATTACGTCACAATGGTGAATAAATGGTGGCATCAGCTTATTACTTCATATTCCCGTTTCCTCACCTTTGTATTTATTACTCATTGCACACGTACACCATGGTACGTATTACAACGCCAGGGGCTTCATTACACCCCACACTACGGCAATAAAAGTCCGAACACTTTTATAGTATAGTTCGGCACCCCGAACTTATAGCATTATATGCATCGGCTCTGAATCATGTCTTTGGTCAATAGTTGGGTTGCCCGGCTCTTGTGCTTACTACCTTACGTTCCGCTATATCGGCTAGGGTAGTAAAGGAAGAACTACTGTGATTGTGTCCTGGTTCTTCCGGACGAGCACAACAGTAGAGAAAGCCGAAAACTAACTGTCATGATGCGGCGAGAGCCGGTCAGCTGTTCGAGAGGTTCCAAATCATTGGAGAATTTTTTTTTTCGCTTCTTGCGAAGAATCGGTTCTTCCGATTAGGCGTGTATAACGCCCCTAGTTCGGCCTTCTGAACACCAGGGGCTTCGCCAACTTTCTTAATTGTCAAACTCCTATGGCTAAGTGAGGGCGGTAAAGGCCGCATAGTCTGATTGCCTTGTTCGTTGCGCTAAACACCTCCTTTAGGGACCAGAATGTGGAGTAAAGAGTGTTTAGATTTATCCCGAACACCCCCATACTATCTACGTGGGGGTAGAAGCCGACGACTGGTCAACCCTCAGATTTCATAAACGGCCGCACAGGAGGTAAAATATAAATCGCAAGCATTATCATACATAACATCATTGTTCCATACTACATGACAAGATAATACAAATGTTCTCATGGGAATATGACATCCTTCGAACATTGCTCCGCCGCAAGGCGGGAGCCCTCCAGGACACCATCAAAATAGAGCTCGGGTCGACGATGCTCCTTGCCCTCCGGCGGTCCCTCGGTCATCAGCTTCTTGGCATCCAGCTTCGCCCAATGTGTCTTGACGCAGGCAAAGGCCATATGCGCACCTTCAATACAGACCGACTGCTTCACGGCTTCGAGCCGCGGACATGCACTTACAAGCCGCTTAACAAGTCCGAAGTAGCTGCTAGGTATAGGCTCGGCAGGCCATAGACGGACTATCAGGTCCTTCATGGCTAGCTCTGCCGACCTGTGCAGCTCGACCAACTGCTTTAGCTGGTCGCTGAAGGGCACCGGATGTTCGGGTCCCAGATATTGGGACCAGAATAGCTTCGCCATAGACATCTCCTCTTCGGCTCGATAAAACTCGGCAGCATCTGATATGCTGCGTGGCAGATTCATAAACGCCCCTGGAAAACACAAATTGGGGTCAGTACAAGGAATGTTTCCTTCCCATACTTGCTTTGCATAGCAAAAGACATACCCACCGTCATCTCCTCGGCCGCCTGAATTTCTTGGAGGGTGCTCTGGGCTTCGGCTCGGACATCCTGTACACTCCGGCGGACCTTCGCAAGTTCGGACTCTTGCGTCATAAAATTGCGCTCCAAGGACTCAAGTTTCTCAATGGCGTCCTGGAGCTCTTGCTAGGCCTTGCCAACCACAACCTCGTGCTTCTCGCGCGCGACGCGTTCCTTGGCCGCTTTGTCCTCGGCCTCGGCTAACGCCTTCTTGAGGGCTGCCACCTCGGTCATGGCCCCTAATAAAGTTTATGACACCTTAGTCCGGACGGACTATTCATTGTTTCTTAAAATGTACCCGCAGGTTACTGCATACCTTGGCTATCCTCTAGACGGTTCTTCACGAGGCCGAGCTCGTCCTTGTCCCACTCCAGTTTCCGCTTCAGTCCGGAGACCTCCGCAGCATGAACGGTGGCAGCTTGCAGCGATACCTGCTTAGTCAAATAGCCAACTTACGTTCGGCTCCTGCGATATTTCTTCTTGATCCTCTGCTCGGCTTTTTCTTCCCCAACACCAAACAGAGCATCAGGGGCTACTGTCTATATTGTGACATTCTTCCTACAACCACATTACTTACCTCAACGCCTGATAGAAGGCTAGTACAGGTTTCGGTCAGTCCGCTTTTGATGAAATGAACCTTCTCTATTACCGTGCCCATAAGGGCACGGTGTTCATCCACAATAGAGGCGCCTCGTAGCGCCTCCAGCAGATTATCCGGTGCCTCTGGTTGGACAGAGGTCACCGGCAGAACAGGAACATTCCCTCCTTTTCGGGAATGCCGTTTGCTGGACTCCGGGGCCGCATAGATCTCCGGAATGGTGTCCGGCTCAGGTCCGAAGGGAACTCAGCCCCCGTCACCAGTTCCCATAGGGTCTTTTTCCCCCATGTGTCCGGCGACTGAAGAATCGTCCGGGGGCGCCACCCCGATGATCTCCGGAAGCTCTCCCCGGTCGGGGAAGGTCTTTGGCGACACCACCTCATCGTCACCCTTGGGAGAGACGTAATGAGAAGGTGGCGGAGACATGCTAGCCATCTCCTTTGAGTCTAGCGATCCCTTTGTCAAGGATCGCGGGGAGCCATCGCGTGCTGGACTGCAATAACACGGTTTACGGTATATCAATATCACAGACCGGAAAGGCCAGACGTTTTCGGATTCTTGTACTTACGAGGCAGCCCAAGGCTTGGTCCGGCGAGGTCGCTCCGGACTGCTATCAACATCCCACACGGAGTTATCCGCGAGGGAGCCTCTACCCCTCTTAGGCGCTTTTGCCTCCGGATTTGTGGGGGCCGCTCTCTTCTTCCTCCCCACTTCAGGTGGGGAGTCGTTTTCTTCTTCCTCTTTGTCGTCGTCGTCAGCGGACGAAGAGGAAGTCTCGCTTCCAGACGTCACGTCCGGAGTGCCTTTTCGGAGAAGGCCCTTCTTGGCCCCTTTGTCCGCCTTCTTAGCCGTCTTCTCTGGCACCTCATAAGGTGCAGGGAATAGCATTTTCATCAGTAATGTGAATTCTTGGTCGTCGGGCAGCGGAGCCGGACAGTTAATCTCCTCTGCTACCCTGATCCAGGCCTGAAAACAGGGGAAGGAAAGCTTAGGCTTCCTCTCAAAATATGCTAGTAGATGGTACTCCTTTAAAACATTAAAAGAACATACCGGGTTAGCCTGGCGTTTTAAGCTAAGCCCGCGATCTTCGGTCGTAGGCGGTGGTGTCTCGCCGGCCTTGAAGAGCACTTTCCAGATTTCTTCGTGCATCGTGCCGAAGAGCGCTAGTAGCGTCTGGTGCTTGGCCGGATCGAACTCCCACAAATAGCAGGTCCGGCGTTGGCATGGAAGGACCCGAAGAATGAGCATGATCTGGACCACGTTGACGAGCTTGATTTTCCTATCTATCATGTTCTGGATGCACGTCTGGAGCCCAGTCAGCTTGTCTGAGGGACCCCAGGTTAGGCCCCGCTCTTGCCAGGAGGTGAGCCGCATCGGGATTCCGGATCGGAATTCAGGGGCCGCCGTTGGCGTCGCGCGGCTCGGTGATGTAGAACCACCCCGATTGCCATCCCTTCACCGTCTCCACGAACGAGCCTTCGGGCCAGGTGACGTTGGGCATCTTGCCCACCATGGCGCCTCCGCACTCTGCTTGTTGGCCATTCACCAGCTTCAGCTTCACATTGAAGGTCTTCAGCCACAGGCCAAAATGACGTGGGATGCGGAGAAAGGCCTCACACACGACAATGAATGCCGTGATGTTGAGAATGAAGTTGGGGGCCAGGTCATGGAAATCCAGCCCGTAGTAAAACATCAACCCACGGACGAATGGGTGAAGAGGGAACCCCAGCCCGCGGACAAAATGTGTAAGAAACACAACCCTCTCGTGGGGCTCTGGAGTAGGGACGATCTGTCCCTTGGCCGGCAGTCGGTGAGCGATCTCCTTGGCCAGATATCTGGCCTCCCGGAGCTCCTTGATTTCCTTCTTCTTAATGGAGGAGGCCATCCACTTGCCTCCAGCTCCGGATCCGGACATATTTTGAGTGCTTTCTCGGACAAGGGAAAAGCTAAAGACTTGGGCGCTGGAGATCAGGGACGGAAGGGCCGAGGAGGAACCGAGGTGTGGGTGAAGAAAGGGAATCCTTATCCCCTTATAAAGGCCATGAATATCAAGCGCCTCCCCACTCGCCTTAAACTCGCCTATTCCCAAGGGTCGTGCAAACAGCATGGTTGGGTCACCCACGCCCGCATTGATGAGAATCCCGCAATAAGGGGACACGATCTCTGCTTCGACAAGACGTGACAATAGCAACCGCGTCTCGAAACATGGAGCGGTAGACAAAAAACGGTTCGAAATTATGACTGGATAGACGTGATGTTACGTTGTAAAAAGCTGTCAGGGGATGGAACTCGTGTAAAAATATATTCTCTCGGCGGTTGTATGGTGTGTGACAGGTCTGGATACTATCATCGCATCCGAAGACTATCTTGGAGTTCGGAAAAAGGGGAACCCGCCTTGCAATGCCGAAGACAATCTGCGCGCCGGACTCCTCGTCATTGAAGCCAGGTTCAGGGGCTACTGAGAGAGTCCTGGACTAAGGGGTCCTCGGGCGTCCGGCCTGTTATCCATGGGCCGGACTGTTGGGTTGTGAAGACATGAAGGCCGAAGACTGTACCCGTGTCCGTACTGGACTCTACTTGGCGTGGAAGGCAAGCTTGGCGACCGATTATGAAGATTCCTTCTTATGTAACCGATTCTACGTAAACCCTAGATCCCCCCGGTGTCTATATAAACTGGAGGGGTTAGTCCGGAAAGGATATGCACATGACCATAGTCATACAGGCTAGACTTCTAGGGTTTAGCCATCACGATCTCATGGTAGATCAACTCTTGTAATACTCATATTCATCAAGATCAATCAAGCAGGAAGTAGGGTATTACCTCCATAGAGAGGGCCCGAACCTGGGTAAACATCGTGTCCCCCGTCTCCTGTTACCATCGATCCTAGACGCATAGTTCGGGACCCCCTACCCGAGATCCGCCGGTTTTGACACCGACAGGGGGTCTTTCTAGTTCACATGCATATATACTCCATCTATAGGTCTCTCTCGCACAGTATGTATGATTATCTAGTCCAAGCTAAATATCTTGGGTGCACTCATCGTACGCACACAAATTCATTGGGTTGTTGCCTGTAACTCTCACACGCACCACTCTGTCGTCTCGGAGCTCTTCCCTCTCTCTATCAAACTCTCCATTTCCCTGGGTCACACATACACATATGTATCTCACTCGCACTCGATAGACCCATCTAAAACTCTATCTCTCTCCCTCATTCTCTCTCCATCTCACACGCACACACACACACAATCTCATGCCTAGCCTAGTATGATGGTCTTTCACTCAATTGTAGGCACACGTGGTCCCCCCTATATGTATATGACTAGCTAATCTTAGTCTCCATCACAAACATGTGCATGGTCTATCTCGATTTCTCTCGGGGGCATCTTTCTATCGCGCACGCACCTCCCTCAATCTCCCACCCATATAGTCCCCTCACGATCTCGAGCGGATCTCTCTATCACAAACACACCCTCTCTCCCTCCCCATGCGTCCGTGTTCTCCATGCGTCCCTCTCGACCTTTGTTCCTTGTTGGCCAGTCCTCTATTGGACATGTGCTATAGGGGTGTCTCTCTCTGGTGCAAACAATCACGCACTAGCTACCTTCGTGTATCTCCTCACCTTGCTTTTCTATCTCAGAGATGCATGCGTGATATGTTTGCATAAGAAACGAAAAAACACACACTCTCTCTAATTTATGGTTTGTTGTCCCTTTCTCTTTCACACACATACTCTTTTTGCACACTCACTCATTCTCCTTCACACACACTTGATCTCTCTCGACATAAGCACTCTCTTCGGTCCATAGCATATAGATTTATTATAAAGTCAAACATCACAAAGTTTGACCATGTATGTGGAGAAAAACATTTACATCTAGAACAGCAAATATATGCCATTAGATTCATCATGAGATGTAGTTTCGTATGATGTATCTTTGGTATTGTAGATATGAGGCATAAACTTGGTCAGAGTTTCCAAAGTTCGACTTCTAAACTTTTTACATGCACTGCATTATCGAGTGGATGGGATATCTCTTTCCCCCTCTCAGCTATCTGACGCACCACTCAGCCTTATCGGGGCTCCTCTATCTCTCTCAAACATTATATCTCCCTGGTTCACACATACACATGTCTCGCTCGCGCTACATAGACCCATCTAACACTCTCCGCCCTTGTTCTCTCTCTATGTGACACGCACCCCCCTAAGTACCATAATCCCTCACTCCATCATAGGCGCACGCACTCCACCCTAAGTATGATTATCTCTCACTAGCCATCAGGAACACACGTATTGTCTCCTTCCATCCATACGTCTATCTCGATATCTCTCCGGGTATCTTCTATCACGCATACACCTTGTCACTCGATCTCCCACCCATGGAGTCCCATCACGATCTCCAGGGGGTCTCTCTATGACAAACATACACTCTCTCCTCCCCATGTCTGCATTTTCTCCGTGCGTCTCTCTTGACCTCTCTCCCTTGTTTGTCAGACCCCTCTTGGCCACGTGCTAGGGGTCTTTCTCTCTCGGTTGCAAACAACCACACACTATCTCCTCACCTTGCTTCCGCTGTCGAAGATGCATGTGTGATATGTTTGCATAAGACACACACGCTTTTGTCTACTTTTATCGTGTGTTGTCCATGTCTCTTTCACACACGCACACACACTTTTTTAGTCACTCTTTCTATTTCACACACACTCTCTCTAGTTAGGTACTCTCTCACGTCCACAAGCATATGGATGTTTTGAAAAGTCAAATGTCAGAAAAGTTAGACCAGGTATATGTGGAGAAAACATTTACATCTGGAACGATCATTAGATTCATCACAACATGTACTTACTTCATACTATCATTTATCTTTGGTATTGTAGATATAAGTAATTTCTTTATAAACTTGGTCAAAGTTTCAAAAGTTTGACTTTAAAAAAAATGTTGGCACTACATTATCAAACGGAGGGAGTAGCTCTTTCTCCCTCTCCTATCTCTCACGGGCCTCCCCTCTCACTCGAACTTGTCAGATTTTGTTCTCTGTCTTCGTGTGCTGGCCCATGTGGAAGTGGGTGAAAATAAGTAAACTAGAGGCCCATCTGACACGCGGTGAAGTAAACAAAGTTGAAACCACTCGGGGTAGCACCCCGCACGCTAGTAAATTGAGGGCACACTTCTTCCGCGTCAATGACGCACTCGCACACACTTCACCACTGCGCGGCGGCATGCACAGAAGGGCGCACTCGCGCACACCCAGCACACAACACACACCAGCACACGTGTACACCGGCATCGCCGCTGGTTGAGATGGACGGCGAGGCAGCCAACAAGTGGAGGCGGCTCGAGCCAAAACCGCATCCGGTGAGCCTGGACTTCATTAGCAGCCTCCCCGACGACATGCTGCTCATCATCATCGGCCTCCTCCCCACCAAATCTGCCGTGCGGAATGCCCTACTCTCCCGGCGGTGGCGCCCCCTCTGGCGCCGCGTCCCCCTCAACCTCACCGTCGACAGCTGCCTCTGTGATGGGGATTGCAAACGCATGGCCGCAGTCTCCAAGATCCTTTCATCGCACCCTGGGCCAGCCAGACGCCTTGACATCTGCATGTTCAGTACCAACTGCAAGGTCCAAGCCAAGTTCGACGAGTGGTTCTTATCCCCCGCCCTAGATCAGCTCGAGGAGCTCGGCTTTGAAGCTGGATGATGTCGCTATCCGCCGCCGTCCGCGCTCCGCCTCATACCAATGCTGCGTCGCGCTAGCTTCAGCTCCTGCTATCTTCCCCAGATTAATGCCGCGCCCACCCTTCTTCTCCCTGAACTCAAGTAGCTCGACCTCTTCGACGTTGTCATCTCGAAGAAGGCTATGGAGCACCTGCTCCGTAGCTGTACTGCGCTTGACTACCTTCGTCTTGAGCAGATCCAGAGGTCCATTAGGCTCCACATCACCTCGACGAATCTCTGATGGATTTATGTGTCTTGCTGGCCCCACAACAAGACATCAATTGGGAAGAGATCACTCCAGCTGTTCCACGTTATGGCCATTGAGAATGCGCCTTTCCTTGAGAGATTGCTTGTATCTGATCTAGAAGGTCCAACAAAAATCAGGGTCATTGACACACCGAGGTTGACAGCGTTGGTATGCTCGTCTGCCAAATTCTCCGAACTCTTTATTGGATCCGTAATCGTTCAGGTACAGCACTCATCTTCTTCTCCATCTTCTTGAAATTCACATTTTTAAATTTCTTCTTGATGTATTTACGACCATCTTCCAGAACATGATTCCCACAAGCTTTGCCCAGTCTATGCGCACTGTGAAGATCTTGGCAATAAAATCTATCGGCCCCAATCTGGATCAAGTTGTTGGATGCCTTACATGCTTTCCGTTCATGGAGAAGCTACTCATCGAGGTGAAACTTCTTTCCTATTATTAAACGGTAATCACAACGTAGCTCAATTTTTTCGTAATTTTCCCAATTATGATGACAAGTGTAGTGTTCAAAACTGCATCTACGCACTGCACCGAAAGAACTGTTTTTAGTATTTTTTTCTCACGTGATCACCTGCATCATTTTTTTGTTGTACTACTATAGTAGCCTAGGCTAGTCATACTGGAAAGTAACTTAGACTAGTAACTCTATGGTTACCCTAAGAGCAAGTACTACCTCCGTCCTGGTTTACTCTTCCTATTTTGTAGTATCAAAATTTGACCATAGATTTAACTGACAAAATGTTAATGCATGTCACTAAAAATTATATCGTTGGATTCGTATTTGAACATAATTTCAAATGGTATAATTTTTGGTGACATGCATTGGCATTTCTTAGGTAAATCTATGGTCAAAATTTTACACTAAATACGAGGTAGTACAAAAGTGGGCTATAACGGCCCTCCACTATGTATGACAAAACACATGTCAAATTCACTTGTGATGCATTTGGCATCGATGCCACTCCATTGCTCACCTGGTGCCCCAATCTGGATCACCTACTTTGCTCCGGTGCCAAATTAACTCACGCAATGAAAAAACACTTGTGTGGGAGAGAGAGAGGACTGAGGCAATAAAAACAGTTGTTTGGGAGAGTGAGAGGCTGGTGTAGTTGGTTTGATTTATTTGTTTATGCGTGTGGGTCTGTGTGCATAGCGGTGCCAACTCTCTCACATCGCGAGAGCGGTGCCAAAATCTTTTGATTTTACATTGATGCGTATTATGTGGCATACTTTTGAGAAATATGGCATCGTCC
Source organism: Triticum aestivum (assembly GCF_018294505.1). Taxonomy (NCBI): domain Eukaryota; kingdom Viridiplantae; phylum Streptophyta; class Magnoliopsida; order Poales; family Poaceae; genus Triticum; species Triticum aestivum. Next base: position 499,945,242 of record NC_057802.1, read on the forward strand.
ACATAGTGGAAGGCAACAAATGCTAAAGCTCTGTTGGGGAACGTAGTAATTTCAAAAAAAATCCTACGCACACGCAGGATCATGGTGATGCATAGCAACAAGAGGGGAGAGTGTTGTCTACGTACCCTCGTAGACCATAAGCAGAAGCGTTAAGAAAACGCGGTTGATGTAGTCGTATGTCTTCACGATCAACTGATCCTAGCACCAAAAGTACAGCACCTCCGTGATCTGCACACGTTCGGCTCGGTGACGTCCCACGAACTCACGATCCAGTAGAGTGTCGTAGAAGAGCTTCGTCAGCATGATGGCATGATGACGGTGATGATGAAGCTACCGGCGCATGGCTTCGCCTAAGTACTGCAATGATATGACCGAGGTGGATTATGGTGGAGGGGGGCACCGCACATGGCTAAGAGATCAATGATCAACTTGTGTGTCTATGGGGTGCCCCCTCCCCTGTATATAAAGGAGTGGAGGAGGGGGAGAGGGCCGGCCTCCTAGGCGGCCCCAAGGGGGGAGTCCTACTCCCGGTGGGAGTAGGATTCCCCCTTCCCTAGTTGGAGTAGGAGAGGGAAGGAAGTGGGAAAAGGAGAGAAGGAAAGGGGGGCCGGCCCCTTCCCAATTCGGATTGGGCTTGGGGGTGGCGCCCCCACCTTGGCTGCCTCCTCCTCCTTTCCAATATGGCCCATTAAGGCCCATTGACTCCCCGGGGGGTTCCGGTAACCCCTCGGTACTCCGGTATATGCCCGAACTCTCTCAAAACCTTTCTGATGTCCAAACATAGTCATCCATTATATCGATCTTCATGTCTCGACCATTTCGAGACTCCTCATCATGTCCGTGATGATATCCGAGACTCCGAACTACCTTCGGTACATGAAAACACATAAACTCATAATACCAATCGTCACCGAACGTTAAGCGTGTGGACCCTACGGGTTCGAGAACTATGTAGACATGATCGAGACTCATCTCCAGACAATAACCAATAGAGGAACCTGGATGCTCATATTGGTTCCTACATATTCTACGAAGATCTTTATCGGTCAAACCACATAATAACATACGTTGTTCCCTTTGTCATCGGTATGTTACTTGCCCGAGATTCGACCGTCGGTATCTCAATACCTAGTTCAATCTCGTTACCGACAAGTCTCTTTACTCGTTCCGTAATGCATGAACCCGCAACTAACTCATTATTCACATTGCTTGCAAGGCTTTTAGTGATGTGCATTACCGAGAGGGCCCAGAGATACCTCTCCGACAATCGGAGTGACAAATCCAAATCTCGATCTATGCCAACTCAACAAGTACCATCAGAGACACCTGTAGAGCACCTTTATAATCACCCAATTACGTTGTGACATTTGGTAGCACACAAAGTGTTCCTCTGGTATACGGGAGTTACATAATCTCATAGTCATAGGAACATGTATAAGTCATGCAGAAAGCAATAGCAACGTACTAAACGATCAAGTGCTAAGCTAACGGAATGGGTCAAGTCAATCACATCATTCTCTAATGATGTGATCCCGTTAATCAAATGACAACTCATGTCTATCGTTAGGAAACATAACCATCTTTGATTCAACGAGCTAGTCAAGTAGAGGCATACTAGTGACACTCTGTTTGTCTATGTATTCACACATGTACTATGTTTCCGGTTAGTACAATTCTAGCATGAATAATAAACATTTTTCATGATATAAGGAAATACAAATAACAACTTTATTATTGCCTCTAGGGCATATTTCCTTCAGTCTCCCACTTGCACTAGAGTCAATAATCTAGATTACACAGTAATGATTCTAACACCCATGGCGCCTTGGTGCTGATCATGTTTTGCTCGTGAGAGAGGCTTAGTCAACGGGTCTGCAACATTCAGATCCGTATGCATCTTGCAAATCTCTATGTCCCCCTCCTTGACTTGATCGCGGATGGGATTGAAGCGTCTCTTGATGTGCTTGGTTCTTTTGTGAAATCTGGATTCCTTTGCCAAGGCAATTGTACCAGTATTGTCACAAAATATTTTCATTGGACCCGATTCACTAGGTATGACACCTAGATCAGATATGAACTCCTTCATCCAGACTCCTTCTTTTGCTGCTTTCGAAGCAGCTATGTACTCCGCTTCACACGTAGATCCCGCCACGACGCTTTGCTTAGAACTGCACCAATTGACAGCTCCACCGTTCAATATAAATACGTATCCGGTTTGTGACTTAGAGTCATCCGGATCAGTGTCAAAGCTTGTATCGACGTAACCATTTACGACGAGCTCTTTGTCACCTCCATAAACAAGAAATATCCTTAGTCCTTTTCAGGTATTTCCATGGGTATTGAAGTGGGTGGGCATAGAATGTTTCTGTGGGTATGGGTTTGGGCAGAAGGAGGTTGTACCCGCCCATACCCTACCCATTGCCATCCCTATATTTCAGGATGTTCTTGACCGCTGTCCAGTGATCCACTCCTGGATTACTTTGGTACCTCCCTGCTAAACTAATAGCAAGGCACACATCAGGTCTGGTACACAGCATTGCATACATGATAGAGCCTATGGCTGAAGCATAGAGAACACCTTTCATTTTCTCTCTATCTTCTGCAGTGGTCGGGCATTGAGTCTGACTCAACTTCACACCTTGTAACACATGGAAGAACCCTTTCTTTGCTTGATCCATTTTGAACTTCTTCAAAACATTATCAAGGTATGTGCTTTGTGAAAGTCCAATTAAGCATATTGATCTATCTCTATAGATCTTGATGCCCAATATATAAGCAGCTTCACCGAGGTCTTTCATTGAAAAACTCTTATTCAAGTATCCTTTTATGCTATCCAGAAATTCTATATAATTTCCAATCAACAATATGTCATCCACATATAATATTAGAAATGCTAGAGAGCTCCCACTCACTTTCTTGTAAATACAGGCTTCTCCAAAAGTCTGTATTAAACCATATGCTTTGATCACACTATCAAAACGTCTATTCCAACTCCGAGATGCTTGCACGAATCCATAAATGGCTCGCTGGAGCTTGCACACTTTGTTAGCATCCTTTGGATCGATAAAACCTTCAGGTTGCATCATATACAACTCTTCTTCCAAAAATCCATTCAGGAATGCAGTCTTTACATCCATTTGCCAAATTTCATAATCATAAAATGCGGCAATTGCTAACATGATTCAGACGGACTTAAGGATCGCTACGGGTGAGAAGGTCTCATCGTAGTCAATTCCTTGAACTTGTCGAAAACCTTTCGCAACAAGTCGAGCTATGTAGACAGTAACATTACCGTTAGTGTCAGTCTTCTTCTTGAAGATTCATTTATTCTCGATGGCTTGCCGATCATCGGGCAAGCCAACCAAAGTCTACACTTTGTTCTCATACATGGATCCCATGTCAGATTTCATGGCCTCAAGCCATTTCGCAGAATCTGGGCTCATCATCGCTTCCTCATAGTTCGTAGGTTCGTCATGGTCAAGTAACATGACCTCCAGAACAGGATCATACCACTCTGGTGCGGATCTTACTCTGGTTGACCTACTAGGTTCGGTAGTAACTTGATCTGAAGTTACATGATCATCATCATTAGCTTCCTCACTAATTGGTGTAGGAGTCATAGGAACAGATTTCTGTGATGAACTACTTTCCAATAAGGGAACGGGCACAGTTACCTTGTCAAGTTCTACTTTCCTCCCACTCACTTCTTTCGAGAGAAACTCCTTCTCTAGAAAGGATCCATTCTTAGCAATGAATGTCTTTCCTTCGGATCTGTGATAGAAGGTGTACCCAACAGTCTCCTTTGGGTATCCTATGAAGACACATTTCTTCGATTTGGGTTCGAGCTTATCAAGTTGAAGCTTTTTCACATAAGCATCACAGCCCCAAACTTTAAGAAACGACAACTTTGGTTTCTTGCCAAACCATAGTTCATAAGGTGTCATCTCAACGGATTTAGATGGTGCCCTATTTAACGTGAATGCAGCCGTCTCTAAAGCATAAACCCAAGATGATAGCGGTAAATCAGTAAGAGACATCATAGATTGCACCATATCTAGTAAAGTACAATTACGACGTTCAGACACACCATTACGCTGTGGAGTTCCGAGTGGCGTGAGTTGCGAAACTATTCCGCATTGTTTCAAATGAAGACCAAACTCGTAACTCAAATATTCTCCTCCATGATCAGATCGTAGAAACTTTATTTTCTTGTGACGATGATTTTCCACTTCACACTGAAATTCTTTGAAATTTTCCAATGTTTTAGACTTATGTTTCATTAAGTAGATATATGCATATATGCTCAAATCATCTGTGAAGGTGAGAAAATAATGATACCCGCCGCGAGCCTCAACATTCATTGGACCACATACATCAGTATGTATGATTTCCAACAAATCTGTTGCTCGCTCCATTGTTCCGGAGAATGGAGTTTTAGTCATCTTGCCCATGAGGCATGGTTCGCAAGTACCAAGTGATTCATAATCAAGTGATTCCAAATGTCCATCAGAATGGAGTTCTTTATGCGCTTTACACCAATATGACCCAAATGACAGTGCCACAAATAAGTTGCACTATCATTATCAACTCTGCATCTTTTGGCTTCAATATTATGAATATGTGTGTCACTACTATCGAGATTCAACATAAATATACCACTCTTCAAGAGTGCATGACCATAAGAGATATTACTCATAGAAATAGAACAACCATTATTCTCAGATTTAAATGAATAACCATCTCGCATCAAACAAGATCCAGATATAATGTTCATGCTCAACGCTGGCACCAAATAACAATTATTCAGGTCTAAAACTAATCTCGAAGGTAGATGTAGAGGTAGCGTGCCGACGGCGATCACATCGACTTTGGAACCATTTCCCATGCGCATCGTCACCTCATCCTTAGCCAATCTTCGCTTAATCTGTAGTCCCTGTTTCGAGTTGCAAATATTAGCAACAGAACAAGTATCAAATACCCACGCACTACTGCGAGCATTAGTAAGGTACACATCAATAACATGTATATCACATATACCTTTGTTCACCTTGCCATCCTTCTTATCCACCAAACACTTGGGGTAGTTCTGCTTCCAGTGACCAGTCCCTTTGCAGTAGAAGCACTCAGTCTCAGGCTTAGGTCCAGACTTGGGCTTCTTCACTTGAGCAGCAACTTGCTTGCCGTTGTTCTTGAAGTTTCCCTTCTTCCCTTTACCCTTTTTCTTGAAACTGGTGGTCTTGTTGACCATCAACACTTGATGCTCCTTCTTGATTTCTACCTCCGCAGCCTTTAGCATTGTGAAGAGCTCGGGAATTGTCTTATCCATCCCTTGCATGTTATAGTTCATCATGAACTCTTGTAGCTTGGTGGCAGTGATTGAAGAATTCTGTCAATGACACTATCATCAGGAAGATTAACTCCCAGTTGAATCAAGTAATTGTTATACCCAAACATTTTGAGTATATGTTCACTGACAGAACTATTCTCCTCCATCTTGCAGCTGTAGAACTTATTGGAGACTTCATATCTCTCAATCTGGGCATTTGCTTGAAATATTAACTTCAACTGCTGGAACATCTCATATGCTCCATGACGTCGTTGAAGTCCCGGTTCTAAGCCGTAAAGCATGGCACACTGAACTATCGAGTAGTCATCAGCTTTGCTCTGCCAGATGTTCATAACATCTGGCGTTGCTCCTGCAATGGGTTTAGCACCTAGCGGTGCTTCCAGGACGTAATTCTTCTGTGCAGATGAGGATAATCCTCAAGTTACGGACTCAGTCCGTGTAGTTGCTACCATCATCTTTCAACTTAGCTTTCTCTAGGAACGCATTAAAATTCAATGGAACAACAGCACGGGCCATCTATCTACAACAACATAGACATGCAAAATACTATCAGGTACTAAGTTCGTGATAAATTAAAGTTCAATTAATCAAATTACTTAATAACTACCACTTAGATAGACACCCCTCTAATCATCTAAGTGATCACGTGATCCATATCAACTAAACCATGTCCGATCATCATGTGAGATGGAGTAGTTTTCAATGGTGAACATCACTATGTTGATCAGATCTACTATATGATTCACGCTCAACCTTTCGGTCTCAGTGTTCCGAGGCCATGTCTGCATATGCTAGGCTCGTCAAGTCTAACCCGAGTATTCTGCGTGTGCAAAACTGGCTTGCACCCGTTGTATGTGAACGTAGAGCTTATCACACCCGATCATCACGTGGTGTCTCGGCACGACGAACTTTGGCAACGGTGCATACTCAGGGAGAACACTTGTACCTTGAAATTTAGTGAGAGATCATCTTATAATGCGACCACCGAACTAAGCAAAATAAGATGCATAAAGGATAAACATCACATGCAATCAATATAAGTGATATGATATGGCCATCATCATCTTGTGCCTTTGATCTCCATCTCCAAAGCACCATCATGATCACCGTCGTCACCGGCGCGACACCTTGATCTCCATTGTAGCATCGTTGTCGTCTCGCCAACTATTTCTTCTACGACTATCGCTACCGCTTAGTGATAAAGTAAAGCAATTACATGGCGATTGCATTTCATACAATAAAGCGACAACCATATGGCTCCTGCCAGTTGCCGATAACTTCGTTACAAAACATGATCATCTCATACAATTAAATTTATCATCATGTCTTGACTATATCACATCACAACATGCCCAGCAAAAACAAGTTAGACATCCTCTACTTTGTTGTTGCAAGCTTTACGTGGGTGCTACGGGCTGAGCAAGAACCGTTCTTACCTACACATCAAAACCACAATGATTTTTCGTCAAGTGTGTGTTGTTTTAACCTTCAACGAGGACCGGGCGTAGCCACACTCGATTCAACTAAAGTTGGAGAAACTGACACCCGCCAGCCACCTGTGTGCGAAGCACGTCGGTAGAACCAGTCTCGTGTAAGCGTACGCGTAATGTCGGTCCGGGCCGCTTCATCCAACAATACCGCCGAATCAAAGTATGACATGCAGGTAAGCAGTATGACTATTATCGCCCACAACTCACTTGTGTTCTACTCATGCATATAACATACACGCATAAACCTGACTCTGATACCACTGTTGGGGAACGTAGTAATTTCAAATAATTTCCTACGCACACGCAAGATCATGGTGATGCATAGCAACGAGAGGGGAGAGTGTTGTCTATGTACCCTCGTAGACCGTAAGCGGAAGCGTTAAGAAAACACGGTTGATGTAGTCGTACGTCTTCACGATCGACCGATCCTAGCACCGAAAATACGACACCTCCGCGATCTGCACACGTTCGGATTGGTGACGTCCCACGAACTCATGATCCAGTAGAGTGTCGAGGAAGAGCTTCGTAAGCACGACGGCGTGATGACGGTGATGATGAAGCTACCGGCGCAGGGCTTCGCCTAAGCACTGCAACAATATGATCGAGGTGGATTATTGTGGAGGGGGCACTGCACACGGCTAAGAGATCAATGATCAACTTGAGTGTCTATGGGGTGCCCCCTCCCCCGTATATAAAGGAGTGGAGGAGGGGGAGAGGGCTGGCCTCCAAGGCGCGCCCAAGGGGGGAGTCCTACTCCCGGTGGGAGTAGGATTCCCCCTTCCCTAGTTGGAGTAGGAGAAGGAAGGAAGGGGGAAAGGAGAGAACGAACGGGGGGCCGGCCCCCCTCCTAATTCGGATTGGGCTTGGGGGGGGGGCGCCCCCTGTCGGTGTCAAAACCGGCGGATCTCGGGTAGGGGGTCCCGAACTGTGCGTCTAAGGTCGATGGTAACAGGAGACGGGGGACACGATGTTTACCTAGGTTCGGGCCCTCTCTGTGGAGGTAATACCCTACTTCCTGCTTGATTGAACTTGATGAATATGAGTGTTACAAGAGTTGATGTACCACGAGATCGTAATAGCTAAACCCTAAAGGCCTAGCCTGTATGACTATGGTAATGAGTCTATCCTTTCCGGACTACGCCCTCTAGTTTATATAGACACCGGAGGGATCTAGGGTTACATGGAGTCGGTTACACGACAAGGAATCTTCATAGTTGGTCGCCAAGCTTGCCTTCCACGCCAAGGAGAGTCCAATCCGGACACGGGTACAGTCTTCGGTCTTCACGTCTTCACAGCCCATCAGTCCGGCCCATGGATAACAGGCCGGACGCCCGAGGACCCCTTAGTCCAGGACTCACTCAGTAGCCCCTGAACCTGGCTTCAATGACGATGAGTCCGGCGCGCAGAATGTCTTCGGCATTGCAAGGCGGGTTCCCTTTCTTCCGAACTCCAAGATAGTCTTCGGACGCGACGATAGTATTCGAGCTTGTAACACGCACCATACACGACCGCAAAGAGAATATAATACTTGCACGAGTCCAATCCGCTGACAGCTTTTTACAACATGACATTACGTCAGCCCGGTCATAATTTCGGACCGTTTTGAGTTTGCCGTTCCATGTTTCGAGACGCGGTTGCCATTGGCACGTCTTGTCAAAGCAGAGATCGTGTCCCCTTATTGCGGGATTCTCATCAATGCGGGCGTGCGTAATCCAACCGCGCCGTTTGCACGGCCCTTGGGAATAGGCGAGTTTAAGGTGAGTGGGGGGCGCTTGATATTCATGGCCTTTATAAGGGGATAAGGATGCCCTTCTCTCACCCACGCCCTTTCTCTCCCTCAGCCCTTCCGTCCTTGAGCTCCAGCGCCCAAGCTTTAGATTTTCCTTTTCCAAGAAAGCACTCCAAACATGTCCGGATCCGGAGCTGGAGGCAAGTGGAAGGCCTCCTCCGTCAAGAAGAAGGACATCAAGGAGCTCCGGGAGGCCAGATACCTAGCCAAGGAGATTGCTCACCGACTCCCGGCCAAAGGGCAGATCCTCCCTCCTCCAGAGCCCCATGATAGGGTTGTGTTTCTCACGCATTTCGTCCGCGGGCTGGGATTCCTGCTCTACCCGTTCGTCCGTGGACTGATGTTTTACTATGGGCTAGATTTTCATGACCTAGCTCCCAACTTTATCCTCAACACTTCGGCATTTATCGTGCCAGCACCGGAGTTGCTATCTGTGGGAGTATGATCCGGCCAAGCACCAGACGCTACTAGAGCTCTTTGGCACGACGCACGAAGACTTCTGGAAAGTGCTTTTCAAGGCCGGCGAGATGCCGCCGCCCACGATCGAGGATCGCGGGCTTAGCCTAAAACGCCAGGCCAATTCGGTAAGTTCTTTCATGTTTTCAAGGTATACCCTTTACTGGCACATTTTGAGGAAAAGCCTAAGCTTTCCTACCCATGTTTTCAGGCCTGGATCCTGGTAGCAGAGGGGATTAACTGTCCGGCTCCGCTGCCCGAAGACCAAGAATTCCCATTGCTGACAAAAATGCTGTTCCCAGCACCTTATGAGGTGCCAGAGAAGACGGCCAAGAAAGCGGCCAAAGGGGCCAAGAAGGGCCCTCGCCGAAAGGGCGCTCCGGACATGACGTCCGAAGACGGAACTTCTTCTTCGTCCACTGATGACGACGATGAAGAGGAGGAAGAAAACAACTCCCCACCTGCAGTGGGGAGGAAGAAGAGAGCAGCCCCCACAAATCCGGAGGTGAAAGCACCCAAGAGGGGGAAAGGCTCCTCCGTGGATAAGTCCACGTGGGATATCGATAGCAGTCCAGAGCGACCCCGCCGGACCAAGCCTCGGGCCGCATCGTAAGTACCAGATTCCAAAAACGTCTGGCCTTCCCGGTTTGTAATATTGATATACTTTAAATCTTGTCATTGCAGTCCGGCACGCGATGGCTCCTCGCGATCCTCGACAGAGGATTCGCTAGACTTGAAGGAGAAGGCTAGCATGGCTCCGCCACCTGGTTATTCTGTCTCGCCCAAGGGTGATGACGAGGTGGTGTCCAAAAGACCTTCCCAGATCGGGGGGAGGTTCCGGAGATCGTCAGGGTGGAGCCCCAGGATGACTCCTCGGCCGCCGGACATATGGGGGAAAAAGCCCCAATGGGGACTGGTGACGGGGCCCGAGTTCCCTTCGGCCCTCAGCTGGTTACCATTCCGGAGACCTACACGGCTCCGGAGTCCAGCGAACGGCATTCCCCAAAAGGAGGGAATGTGCCTGTTCCGCCGGTGACCTCTGTCCAACCAAAGGCACCGGATAATCAGCTGGAGGCGCTACGAGGCGCCTCTATTGTGGATGAACACCGTGTCTTCATGGGCACGATGATCGAGAAGGTTCAGTTCGTCAAAAGCGGACTGACCGAAGCCTGCACCAGCCTTCTAACGGGCTTTGAGGTAAGTAATGTGATTGTAGGAAGAATGTCACAGTAAGGATAGTAGCCCCTGATGCTCTGTTTGGTGTTCGTAAAGAAAAAGCCGAACAGAGGATCAAGAATAATTTTCGCAGGAGTCTACATAAGTTGTCTATGTGAATAAGCAGGTATCGCTGCAGGCTGCTGCCACTCATGCTGCGGAGGTCTCCAGGCTGAAGCAGAAACTGGAGCGGGCCGAGGAGGAGCTTGGCCTCGTGAAGAAGCAGCTGGAGGATAGCCAAGGTATGTAGTAACATACGGGTACATTTAAGAAAAATTAATAGTCCGTGCGGACTAAAGTGTCATAAATTTATTAGGGGCCACGACCGAGGTGGCAGTCCTTAAGAAGGCATTAACCGAGGCTGAGGACAAAGCGGCCAAGGAACGCGCCGTGCGCGAGAAGCACGAGGCCCGGGTTAGCAAGGCGCAGTAGGAGCTCCAGGGCGCGGTCAAGTGGTTCGAGTCCTTGGAGCGCGATTGTAAGGCGCAAGAGTCCGAACTTGTGAAGGCCCGCCAGAGCGCACAGGATGCATGAGCCGAAGCCCAAAGCGCCCTCCAGGAAATTCAGGTGGCCAAGAAGATTGGGGCGGGTAAGTTTTTCGCCATGCAAAGCAAGTATGTGGAGGAAACATTCCTTGTACTTACCCGAATTTGGGTTTTCCAGGGGCGTTTACGGATCTGCCGCGCAGCATATCAGATGCCGCCGAGTTTTATCGAGCCGAAGAGGGGATGTCTACGGAGAAGCTATTCTGGTCTCAACTTCTAGGACCGGAACATCCGGTGCCCTTTAGCGACCAGCAGAAACAGCTGGTCGAGTTGCATCGGTCGGCAGAGCTAGCCATGAAGGACCTAATAGTCCGGCTGTGGCCTGCCGAACCCATACCTAGCAGCTACTTCAGACTTGTAAAGCGGCTTGTGAGTGCCTGTCCATTTCTCAAAGCCGTAAAGCGGTCGGTCTGTACTGAGGCTGCACGGATGGCATTTGCCCGCGTCAAGACGCATTGGACGAAGCTGGATGCCAAGAAGCTGATGACCGAGGGGCCACCGGAGGGCAAGGAGCATCGTCGACCCAAGCTGTATTTTGATAGTGTCCTGGAGGGATCCCGCCTTGTGGCGGAGCAATGTTCGAAGGATGTTATATTCCCATGAAAACATTCGTATTATCCTGTCCTATAATATGGAACGATGATGTTATGTAATATAGTGCTTGCGATTTGAGTTTTACCTCCTGTGCGGCCGTTTTATGAAATCTGAGGGTTGACCAGTCGTCGACTTTTGCCCCCATGTAGGTAGTACGGGGGTGTTCGGGATAAATCTAAACACTCTTCACTCCACATTCTGGTCCTTAAAGGAGGTGTTTAGCGCAACGAACAAGGCAATCAAACTATGCGGCCTTTACCACCCTCACTTAGCCATAGGAGTTTCACAATAAGAAGTACAGCGAAGCCCCCTGTGTTCGGAAGGCCGAACTAGGGGCGTAACACATGCCTGATCGGAAAAACCGATTCGTCGCATGAAGCGGAGAAAATCTCTAACGATTTGGGACCTCTCGAACAGCTGACCAGCTCTCACCGCATCATGACAGTCAGTTTTCGGCTTTCTCTACTGAGGTGCTCGTCCGGAAGAACCGGGACACAATCGCAGTAGTTCTCCCTTTACTACCCTAGCCGATATAGCGGAATGTAAGGTAGTAAGCACAGGAGCCGGGCAACCCAGCTATTGATCAAAGACATGATTCGGAGCCGATGCATATAATGCTATAAGTTCTGGGTGCCGAACTATACTGTAAAAGTGTTCGGACTTTTGTTGCCATAATGCGGGGCGTGATGAAGCCCCTGGCGCAGTAATGCGTACCATGGTGTACGTGTGCAATGAGTAATAAATACAAAGGTGAGGAAACAAGCAAATTAGGTGATAAGCTGACGCCACCATTTATTCACCATTGTGATGTAATTAGTACGTCGAGACGTACTCGTACAAGTAATGCGATAAGCAGGGCGAGGCTATTTGAGATGCCATGACCAAGGGCAAGCTGCGTGCGGGTATGTAAAATAGGTATAACAATCGTTAGTAGAGACCACCTGGGGATTCCCTTGTACGCCAGAGCTCCTTGCCTCCTTGGTGTGTTCTGCAAGCGGGTCGTCTGAATAGACCTCAAAAACAGAAAAACCCGAAATGAAAAGGAAAAGTAAAGGCGTGTGAATCCCAGGGTCAGTCGAGCCGCACTGTGGATCGCGAGCTAGTTATGCCTCTGTCAGTACCCATGGGGTTTTGAGTGCGTAGTTATGTACGCGCGGTACGAATGCCATTCCCTCATCGGGGCTGGGATGGAGGCCGAATTGCTAATTCAGCTCTTGACGAGCCGAGCTGTCCTATTGCAGTGTAGTCCGGACCCTCTTGACAATGTCCAGGGGCTCGACAGCCGGATTATAGTGCTGCTTGAAAAGGCTGCTTTGTACTTCTGCTGCTAGGGCGGCGGTGTGGTCCTCTGTACGGAGGGAGCGTTCCGTGTTTCCATTTACTGTAATGACACCGCGCCGACCGAGCATCTTGAGCTTGAGATAAGAGTAATGTGGCACCGTGTTGAATCTAGTGAACGCGGTTCATCCGAGCAGTGCATGATAGCCGTTGCGGAAGAGGATGATATCGAAGATTAGTTCTTCGCTTTGGAAGTTATCCGGGAACCGAATATCACCTCCAGCGTGATTGAGCCCGTATAACGGGCCTCTACGCCTGGTATGACTCCTTTAAAGGTAGTCTTCGTGGGCTTGATTTGTGAGGGGTTAATGCCCACTTTACGTACTATATCCTGATAGAGTAGGTTGAGGCTGCTACCACCGTCCATTAGGACTCATGTTAGGTGAAATCCGTCGATGATTGGTTCAAGGACCAGTGCGGCCGTACCGCCATGACAGATACTAGTTGGATGATCTCGACGATCGAAGGTGATCGGGAATGACGACCATGGATTAAATTTTGGGGCAACTGGCTCTACCGCATAGACGTCCCTGAGTGCATGCTTGCGCTCCCTTTTGGGGATGTGTGTAGCGTATATCATGTTCACCGTTTTGACTTTAGGGGGAAATTTCTTCTGCCCCCCAGTGTTCGGCTGCCGGGGCTCTTCGTCATCGTCCTCGCTCTGTGATTCCCCTTCCTTGTCCCCGCTATTTAACTTGCTGGCTTGCTTAATGACCCGGCAATCTCTATTAGTATGGTTGGCCGGTTTGTCTGGGGTGCCATGTATCTGGCACGGACGATCGAGTATGCGGTCCAAGCTGGATGGTCCCCCGCCGTTCCTTTTATAGGGCCTCTTTCGCTGGCCAGACTTGGAACCACTGAACCAGCGTGAACTGTAGTGTCATCGGTGTTATCGCCATTGCCTTGGCATTTGTGTCTGTTGCGCCGGAGCTTGCTGGTGCTGTTTTTGGCCTCAGAGGGGCCTGCTTCGTTGGCTGTGTTTTTACTGTGAGCCAGCCAACTATCCTCACCCGCGCAAAAGCGGGTCATAAGTGCCATGAGGGCTGCCATGGACCTCGGCTTTTCTTGGCCGAGGTGACGGGCGAGCCATTCGTCACGGATGCTATGTTTAATGGCCGCTAGGGCTTCGGCATCCGGACAGTCAACGATCTGGTTCTTTTTGCTTAGGAACCTAGTCCAGAATTTTCTGGCGGACTCTCCGGGTTGTTGAACTATGTAACTTAAGTCATCGGCGTTAGGTGGCCGGACATAAGTGCCTTGGAAGTTGTGAAGAAAAGCTTATTCCAAGTCCTCCCAGCTGCCGATGGAGTTTTCAGGCAGACTGTTTAACCAGTGTCGAGCTGGCACTTTGAGCTCTAGTGGGAGGTATTTGATGGCACGGAGGTCGTCTCCACGGGCCATATGGATGTGGAGAATAAAGTCCTCGATCCATACTGCGGGATCGGTTGTTCCGTCGTATGATTCAGTATTGATGGGCTTGAACCCCTCGGGGAATTCATGATCCATTACTTCAGCTGTGAAGCAAAGAGGGTGTGCGACACCTCTATATTGGGCCGCATCACGGCGCACCTCCGATGGAGTCAGCCTGCGGTTATCGGCCCGGGCTTGACAGGGTTTGTCACGTCCGAATAGGTAACCGTCATCGCGAGTCGAAGAACGTCCTCGCGATTCGTAGATTGATTTGGTGTGTCCTGCTCTCTTGTCCAGGTCCTGCCGAAGGTCGTATGTATAATCCCGAGTCGTTCTGCTTTTACGTGGCGGTGGGGCGGGCTACTGTTCGGCCTGAGTTGTCATTTTATCCCGACCGCGAGGTGGTCGGTCCGCCGCGCTGTCCCGACCGCGGGGTGGTCGTTCCGCATTGTGCGAGGGAGGTATGGGCTCCGGCGCCTCCTCATCGAACTGAGGTAGCAGTCTGCGTTTCGGGTACCTTTTGGCTGGGCGCTTGAGGCCGTATTCTTCGGCTGCTAGGACGTCAGTCCACCTCTCAATGAGCAGATCTTGATCAGCTTGGAGCTGCTGCTTCTTCTTCTTCAGGCTTCTTGCAGTGGCTATTAGCTGGCGCTTGAAGCGCTCCTGCTCGAGGGGTGCCTCAGGCATGATGAAATCCTTGTTGCTGAGGCTCTCCTCATCTTCGGAGGGTGGACAATAACTATCGTCATCCAGGTCACTGGGCATGGCCTGCTTATCAGGGATAGCCTGTTCGTTGTCTTGTTCCTCCTGTTCGGATGTTGCTCTAACAGGGTCTTCATTGTTTTCGGCGTCGTCCGGAGTACTATTTTCTCTAGTGCCAGTGTTGCTATCTTTGAGCGATGTGACTTAGAACAGCGTTTAGGGCGCCGGCGCTTGGACTGTGTCTCAGAAGGTTTATTCGCATCTGGGTCTTCTTTGTCATCGCCACTAGATTCTTTAGGTGTATCGACCATGTACACATCATACGAAGAGGTGGCCGTCCAACGTCCGGTGAATGGCGGGTCTTGGCCTTGCTCCTTATCGGCATCATCGTCCATGCCGTCGATCTCTTCAGAGCCATAATCCAGCATGTCGGTTAAGTCCTCGACAGTGGCTATGAAGTGGGTGGCGGGTGGGAAGCGAAATTCTCCGTCGTCGGCCCCTGGTTCGAACCGGACATAGTTCGGCTGTGAGTCCCCTGCCAAGGACATGTTCTTTAAAGAGTTTAGCACATCGCCCAAAGGTGAGTGCTGGAAGATGTCTGCGGCGCTGAATTCGAAAATCGATAACCGATCCAGCTCGGTGTCCGCAGACGTTTGTGGTTCGGAACTTATACCCGGAGGCGAGTCCGAAGTTCCGTTGACGCCAACATTGTAAGGTGCTGAGTCCGTGTGCGGCTCCAACGCCGCGGATTCAGCAGTTTTGTATGGTGCGATCTGCTCCGGATCTAAGGCCGTGGCAGTTACAGGAACCATCTCCTGAATATGGTCCAATGACAGATTTAAGTCATGTTCATCAGAGCGAGGGGGAGCGATCACCGCGGTCTCAAATCCGTTGAGGATCAAGTCTCCACAGATATCCGCGACGTAGTTCAGGCTTCCGAATCTGACCTGGTGGCCAGGGGCGTAGCTATCGATCTGCTCCAGATGGCCAAGCGAGTTGGCCCGCAGTACGAAGCCGCCGAATAAGAAAATCTGTCCGGGGAGGAAGGTTTCTCCTTGGACAGCGTCACTATCAACGATTGAAGGAGCCATCGAACCCTTCATCGACGACACAGTGGAACTCTCAATGAAAGCACCAATGTCGGTGTCAAAACCGGTGGATCTCGGGTAGAGGGTCCCGAACTGTGCGTCTAAGGTCGATGGTAACAGGAGACGGGGGACACGATGTTTACCCAGGTTCGGGCCCTCTCTATGGAGGTAATACCCTAGTTCCTGCTTGATTGATCTTGACGAATATGAGTGTTACAAGAGTTGATCTACCACGAGATCGTAATAGCTAAACCCTGAAGGCCTAGCCTGTATGACTATGGTAATGAGTCTATCCTTTCCGGACTACGCCCTCCGGTTTATATAGACACCGGAGGGATCTAGGGTTACATGGAGTCGGTTACACAACAATGAATCTTCATAGTTGGTCGCCAAGCTTGCCTTCCACACCAAGGAGAGTCCAATCTGGACACGGGTACAGTCTTCGGTCTTCACGTCTTCACAGCCAATCAGTCCGGCCCATGGATAACAGGCCGGACGCCCGAGGACCCCTTAGTCCAGGACTCCCTCACCCCCACCTTGGCCGCCTCCTCCTCTTTTCCACTATGGTCCATTAAGGCCCATTGACTCCCCCGGGGGTTCCGGTAACCCCCCGGTACTCCGGTATACGCCCGAACTCTCTCGAAACCTTTCCGATGTCCAAACATATTCATCCAATATATCAATCTTTATGTCTCGACCATTTAGAGACTCCTCGTCATGTCCCTGATCATATCCGGTGTCGGATCAGGGGTTCCGGCAAAACCCTCAAGGTTCGAACACTGGGTGTGCACGAAGATCTCTCCTCCACTGATCATGCCCTCACACACTCCGCGATCTAAAGGCTAGGCACGATGAACTCGCAACACAAGAGACACAAGGTTTATACTGGTTCGGGCCACCGTTGTGGTGTAATACCCTACTCCAGTGTGGTGGTGGATTGCCTCTCGGGATGAGGATGAATAGTTACAAGGGAAGAACAACCTCCAGAGGTTGAGGTGTTCTTGTGCTTGTGTGGGCGAGGATTGCCTAGGATGGGATCCGATCCGGCTGAGTTAGTTGCCTCCTACGATGGTGGCTAGTCCTATTTATAGAGGCCCTGGTCCTCTTCCCAAATATTGAGCGGGAAGGGATGCCACAACGGCCAATGTGAAAGGGGACAGCTCGTACAAGCTATCCTGACTAAAGGTGGTCTTCGCCTGCCAAAGGCTCTGGCGGTGATGCCGTCTTGGGCTCCACGGTGACCTCCATCTTATCGTCCTGCTGGTCTTGGTCTCGTTGCACCGATATGGAAACCTTTGCTTGATGCCTCGGTACTCCTCGACTGCGCTTGCTTCCTTAGCACCAAACGGGAAACAAGGACACTATGCGCACTGGCGCCCGCCTGGCGCCCGCCTGGCCTTGGTCGTCATGGCTCACGTCACGAGAACCTCGCGAGGTTTGCCTTGCCTTGATCTCTCCGCCCCTCGCGAGCCGGCCTGGTGAGGCCGCTCCCGAGGAGATCTTGTGTCGTCTGCCTCGCGAGGCTTGGCACCTCGGGAGGGTCTTGAATGATTGTTGGTGAAGATGGGTCGTACGGGCCCGCTCGCAGTGCCACGCCGTGGGCCGCAGGCAGGCAAGTCTGGGGACCCCCGTTCCAAGAACACCGACAGTAGCCCCCGGGCCCAAGGCGCGCTCAGACTTGGCTTCGAGGCGAAGCCAAAGGGCAAGTGCGGAGCTGTAACTCCCACGATGTGTCACGACCGGTTTTTCAATAAAATATTTATTGAGAGACCAATCCCTTTTACGGACCAGTAAAGAAGAATTCCTTCTCACTGGTAGACAATATCTTGGTCACAGAAGAAAAATACCAGGAGTACTGAATATAATACAAGGTTGAGCGGAGACTGCTCAACAATTTATTACATGTACGCCGATAAAACATAACGGCGGATATGGTGGCATAACTACTAACTCACGATAACAACGGTGGTGGAAATATCACAGCGGAGCGGGTGATATGATTCCTAAAAAAACTACAGCTCTTCGAGCGTCGGGGTGAAGCTCGAGGAGATTTATTGCGGGTGGCGGAAGCATATATAATACAAGTGACCAATATCCAGGATCGCACGGGACTGACTGGGATTCCTCTAGGCGTCGGACTCACTATCAAACTCTTCATCCAAGAGGTCGCCTTCGTCAACATCTGGCCAAATCAACAAGCCAGGTTAGTACTATGAAAGTACTCGCAAGACAGTTCAGACATAAGATATAACAAATGTAAACATGATGCATTTGAACAGGTTAACAAGTGCACTCAGACATAGAGATAATACTGCATGGGAAATAAAAGAGAAGTCGGGCGGTAGTCCTCCCGAAATCCCAAAATAAACACTGGGTGCCAAACGACGGTTTGAATGACTCCTCGAGAGGAAAATGCAAGAATAACAATGCCGCAGCCGGGCGTCAGGGCGACACCACATAAAGGGCTTATAATAGAAAATAAAAGATAGTGCATGCCACAGTCGGACGTCTGAGCAACATCGCATAAAGGGCTTATATCAAAAGTAAATAACCAAAATGCCACAGTCGGACGTCTGAGCGACATCACATAAAGGGCTTATATCAAGAGTAAATAACAAGAGTGCCACAGTCGGAGGTCTGAGCGACATCACATAAAGGGCTTCATAACTTAATACCTTAGTAGCTCAAGAATTTAAATCATAACAAAGGAATAATCAAGTATGAGGTAAATAACAGGGGTTAGTCCATCCTTAGGAAAAATGTTTAACCAAGTTTACCACTCAAGTTTGGTTACCGGGGATAATACCACGAGGACTTGACATAGATATGGATACACTGATCACGATACTTGACCTTGGATACGATGACTCGGAAGGATTTGACTCTGCAGAGTTTCTACTTTAACCACAGCCAACGGATTTCAGTAGTCACGGGGACTAGTTCCGTTTACGGTGTTTTGGAAGAAACACATCTAACCAGTACACACCCATTCAACATTCCGAAGCCAGGAATCACCCTCGGCAACGTTCAGGAAAAACCTTGAGACGGGGAGGCTACAACCTCGCGTAGCATGGGATCAAATTTCTATACGCGCGCTCTAAGGGGTGCCCCCCTCTCGGTCCCAACCGGAAACACCCATGCCCCCTGACCGGATGACTGGCTTTAATCCAGGCCCATGGAACCCTCATCCCGGCCCCTCTGTTTGGTGTGTACACGGAAAGAGGTTACCAACTTACTAAACCGCATTCTGGCAGAAAACATGTGGTAGCACGGAAGGGGGAAGAACGATAACGTGACTCCGACCACGTTAATGTCGGAAAAAAATCGGATGACGTAAGGCTGGAATGCTACAACAGTACCACCTTACCGCTCTTCATGTCACCACATGACTAGGCCATCTCTCATCAGAGATCAGAGTAACTTTGGAACACACAGGTAGCTGCCTCGCATGCAACGAGATACTCACTGATACTCATATGCCATGCACAACCTTTCACGCAAACATGCAAAACACCTATGATATCAAAGGTTCAAACATGCTTGCCTGGTTCGGAGAAGTCGGAGTCTAGCTCGGCGAAGTTCGCGGCTCCGTCACCTCTCCCGGAACCTACGGTATAGCGAAAATGCATACTAACGTGAAAACCAACGCGTGCATAAAAGTTGTCCCAATTTTTTTTCAAACAAATCCCATAAAAAACTAGACAAAATTATAAGACTGCCAGAAAAAGAATCACTCAAAAATCACTTTTTATTAAAAAGTTATAAGGGTTTCTGTCCAGGGACTCATCTGCAATGAAACAAAAAAGTTCCAGGGGCTAAACTGAGAAAACAGAAAACGGTTCGAATAGAAACGCGCCAGCCCACAGAGAAAATGTACTCTGCCCGAAGGCGCCAACAGAAAACGCTTCGGGGGTGAAAGAAGAGAGGCTGACGTGGGGGGTCCACATGTCAGGTTTGAAAAAACCTCGCCGGCGCCCGAAGGCTGCGGTGGTCGCCGGCGTCGAACCACGGCGAGTCAGGGAGATCGGAGTGTACCAAGAGTATCAGTGTGTCTTTCCGCGTCGGTGGGTGGTGGACTTGGGCGTCGGGGAGCACCACGTCGACGGCGACACTTTCTCCGGCGGACGGCGGCTCGGGCGATGGTGGGGAACACCGGTGGTGTGCTGCAAACTTTGAATTGAAGCGCGGGTCAGAAGGAGGGATGCACTAGAGAGTTACTGGCAAGAGATGGGAGGCAGAGGTGCACGCACGGGAGCGAATCGAGCTGGATCCCGTGGCGGGTCGCGGCGGCCGGAGTTGAGGAAGGAGACTTCCTCGGGGCTCTTCCAGTGGCTAGGCGGGGTCTTGGTGGAGTGCAGAGGTGGTGTGGGTACTAGCTGGAGCTCGGGGCCTTTATTTATAGGCGGCTCGAGGGGGTGGCCGTGAACGGAGAATCTCCGGCGAGCGATTACGGTGAGGCAGTGGCTTGGCAGAGGGTTTAGGTGGCCAGGCAGCACCAGTGAGAGTTACTGGTCCCGTTCCACTGCTAAACTCGGCTGGGCATGGCGTAATGGCGTCGGTCTTCGTCGGGGTCGCCGTACTGGCACGGCGGTGGCAGAGAGCACGCTCCGCGCCCAGCGGTTCACGACGAGGGTGGCAGCGCGCACTGGGGAGTGGAAGACCACGCGGTGACCTTCGGTGGCTTGGGCGGCGCCGGACGGCGCCGTCTGCGCTGCGCCTCTCTTCTGACAGCCGCAAAGCCGCCGCTGGCGTCGGTCACGGGGCGGCGCACCTCCTGTTGCTCGTCGCCGACGTCCGCAAGCTTCCAGGCGCTCGTGCAGTGCAGAGGACAAGGGGGAGGGGGCAGGGAACACGGCGACGCCGGGGCACTGGTGAGATTGGCAACGGACACTGAAGAAACGACAGTGGTTCAGACACTGTTAACTGAATTTGACTGAACATGACATTGACAGTGCTCTGAAGGTGTTCGATGAAATGATATGGTATGAAGAAAATTTTTCCTGGAGCTGGGACTTGGTGAGGTGACCTCTCAATGCACCCAGAGGCTGCCTGATTTTTCTCAGAATTTTTGGAGAAGGATTTGAATGAATTTCATCAAATTTGGCAAATCTGGTCCAAACTTGCAGCAAGTATAGTTTGAAAATTTTGAACTGGAGACCAGTGGATCTTCATGGATCTTGGTTGAGGGTTCAAAGGACTAGGAAGGGAAAATGGTTTGGGGGCAAAAATCAAAGCAGAAGGAGTAGTTCCTTTGTAAACCTCCAAGGATCAAGATATAAGGCAGAAATTGTTTTTGATAAGAAATAAATGGGAAAAATTTATATGGAGAGGTTCAACTTGCTGGATTTGAAGTAAATCATGATCCAAAGATGAGGAAAGGTTTATGAGAGTGGATTTGCACTAAGGTCATGGCAAGAGAGATTTGTTGAAAGTGGCAAAGGATCATTCCAAAAGCCATAGGGCATTTTCAAAGGATATTTTTCCCAAGAGAAAAGTATTTTGGTTTGAGTCCAATTAAAAGGAAAGAACCTCCAAGACCAAAATCAAGTCTTGGGGGAATCCAAATAAAACTCTTGCCATAAAAAAATATTTTGAAAGAGAGGGTTCTTTTGAAGAAATTTTTTAAAACACCTCCCTCAAGTCAAATAATTTTTTTATGAAAAGGCCAAATAAAATTTTGGGTGTCACACGATGCGGCTACATCTCCCACGTGTCGAGGCACGACTTAGAGGCATAACCGCATTGTGGTTTTGTCGCAAGAAGGGTCATCTTCACACAATCCCATGTAATGAACAAGAATGGGATAACGAGAATTGGCTTACAATCGCCACTTCACACAATACATAAATTAATTCATACATCATCCAAAATCCACACATAGACCGACTACGGTCAAAACCAAATGACAATAAGATAACCCCAAATGCTAGATCCCTGATCGTCCCAACTGGGCTCCACTACTGATCATCAGGAAAAGAAACATAGTAATGACCACGTTCCTCATCGAACTCCCACTTGAGCTCGGTTGCGTCATCTGCACTGGCATCGTCGGCACCTGCAACTGTTTTGGTAGAATCTGTGAGTCACGAGGACTCAGCAATCTCACACCTGCGAGATCAAGACTATTTAAGCTTATAGGAAAGGATGGTGTAATGAGGTGGAGCTGCAGCAAGCACTAAGCATATATGGTGGCTAACATACGCAAATGAGAGCGAGAAGAGAAGCGACGCAACGGTCACGAAGCTAGAAATGATCAAGAAGTGATCCTGAAACTACTTACATTCATGCATAACTCAAACCGTGTTCACTTCCCGGACTCCGCCGAGAAGAGACCATCACGGCTACACACACAGTTGATGTATTTTAATTAAGTCAAGTGTCAAGTTCTCTACAACCGGACATTAACAAATTCCCATCTGCATCATAACCGCGGGCACGGCTTTCGAAAGATAATACCCTACAGGGGTGTCCCAACTTAGCCCATTATAAGCTCTCAGGGTCAACGAAGGATAAACCTTCTCCCGGGAAGACCCGATCAGTCTCGGAATCCCGGTTTACAAGACATTTCGACAATGGTAAAACAAGACCAGCAAAGCCGCCCGAATGTGCCGACAAATCCTGATAGGAGCTGCACATATCTCGTTCTCAGGGCACACCGGATCAACACTAAGTACAACTAGAACCAGCCCTCGAGTTTCCCCAAGGTGGCGCTGCAAGTGGCTCTAGTTTGGACCAGCACTCAGAGGAACACTGGCCCGGGGGTTTAAATAAAGATGACCCTCGGGCTCGCGAAAACCCAAGGGAAAAAGGCTTATGTGGCAAATGGTAAAACCAAGGTTGGGCCTTGCCGGAGGAGTTTTATTCAAGGCGATCTATCAAGGGGGTCCCATAAATCACCCAACCGCGTAAGGAACGCAAACTCAAGGAACATAATACCGGTATGACGGAAACTAGGGCGGCAAGAGTGGAACAAAACACCAGGCATAAGGCCGAGCCTTCCACACTTTACCAAATATATAGCCGCATTAATATAATAAGAGATATTGTGATATTCCAAAAATATCCATGTTCCAACATGCAACCAACTTCAATTTCACCTGCAACTAGCAACGCTATAAGAACGGCTGAGCAAAAGCGGTAACTTAGCCAAACAACGGTTTGCTAGGAAAGGATGGTTAGAGGCTTGACATGACAAACATGGGAGGCATGATATAGCAAGTGGTAGGTAGCGCAGCATAGCAATAGAACGAACAACTAGCAAAGCAAAGATAGAAGTGATTTCGAGGGTATGGTCATCTTGCCTGCAAGGTTCTCAGAGTTGTCGAAAGCTTGATCCTCGTAAGCGTACTCAACAGGTTCCTCATTCACGAACTCGTCTCCCGGCTCTACCCACAGCAAGAACACAAGCAATGGAACCACAATCAATCATGGGAAAGGCACAAACAACACGATGCAATACATGCATGATATGCGAGATATGATATGCGATGCGTATGCGTGCTCCGGAAGAAAAAGGATGAACAAGGCAGTAACTTGGCAAACCAAGTATGCCACTGGAAAGATGAGATGATTTCGGTCGAAATCGATATAAACATCACCGGAAACAGATGCACGGTTTGCAAATGGCAAGCAAAACAAGAATGACACGATTCTGCGATTAACAGCATGATAGCACTTAGAATACATCAAGTAACTATGCTACAGCATCCCAACATAGCAAAAAAGCATATGTCAGTAATCTACAGGAGATTCTTGACAAAGGATGAACACTGAGCTACGGCTAGATCACAATATAACAGGTTCAAACAAGCATGGCAAAAGTGAAAAAGATATCAGGTTCACAGACTTGGTGAAATTACTGGACATGGCTGAAACAGCATCAGGTAGCAATGTTCAGAGCAAGCAACCAACATGATACAGGAACTTAACATAGCAAAACAAGGCATGGCATGAATCTACTAAATGCATAAAACAAAAATCCCTTACTGACAATCAGCCAAAAAGGACCAGAAGATATGATGGCACTCATGTAAACATAGCAAGTTTTGTTAACAGGTTTCAGACTTAGCAGAAAACAGAGCATGGCAGAAACAGAATTATGAAGGCATCTTGGTGAGCTTCATTCACTCAACACAAAGCAATGCATGACAAAACAAGCATACCTACAGCAAGATGACATGTTTATGAAGCTATACATTGCAAGAGCAAATACAGATCATGTATGGATCAACTACAACAACCTTGGCAAAATTGAATATCATGTTAAGAATCTGCCAGGAATATTTTATAGCAAAAGTAGAGCAAGATTAAGACATGCTAAGGCACTCCATAGTTGCAAACAAGGGCGTGGATGGATAGAGCACAACTATATCTACAAAACATCCTTACTGAACATGCCCAAAAGAAGCATGGATCGCAATGTAGACACATGGATACATGGCAACAAAATAACAACAGTAACAGACAGTGAAATTACTGTCCCTGAAATCAGAAACATCACGAAGCCTAGTTTGCATGCTTGTGCTAGTCACCACAGAGATCATAAAAATACATGGCATACACCTCTGTAAAGATGGCATGGAATACATCAAAACACACGAAGAGCTCATGCCCATAAGATGCACATATCAAATGCAACATAAATAACAAATCCTCAAGTTCTGATAAGTAACAGCAGGTAACAGCATATAGCACTCTTGCACCAGAGATTTGGGCATCAAGATGGACGCAAATGAACATGGAATAATAGAACAAAATGAAGAGCATCTCGAGACGAACATTTTGATATATTACACGCACGAAACGGAGCAGTATGCGATGAGATGTGATGCAATGAAATATGCCACGGAATGTAAGTAAATAAGGACTTGGAGAAAATCGGGGGAGGGGAGAAAGTCAACCCTAGCGGTTTGGATCTGGATCGGGCCGAGGCCGCCGGAGCTCGGCTCGCCGGAGAGAGCTCGTAGGGTAGTGGTTCATCGGAGCTCCACCGGAGTCAGAAAGGAGGGACATGTAGGAGGCGCCGGACGAGGAGGGGGGCGCCGGGTGCGCGGGGCGGCGACCGTGGGAGGTGGCGGCGGCTCCCCGGCGCGGGCGGCCGGAGCCACCGGAGA